>NW_019731616.1:10217-185285 GCF_002891405.2 Cryptotermes secundus
CCGGTTCTCACGGTCTCTTCGCTTGCGGATTTCTTATATTTTTCCTTCTACCCTGAAGATGGAGGCGATACGTTCGTCCGAAACGTCGGTTAACACCACATATACACGGTGCCAAATCCCAGAAGACTGCTTTCTTCATAGTCACCGCCGTGAAAGCCTCAAATCTTACATTTCCAACCTTGTTTTGTCTCATCAACTTCTCTAATTTTTAACGGGTATTATTAATACATGTCAAAACGTGTTTTAGACCTTTTGAAGTACAACGGTAACTATATGCACCACATTTAACATTATATAAGGGGTGAGCCTTCTCGGTCCTTACACTGCGACCTACAGCGTGGTCTATTGTGCTTATAACAAGTAGTTACGGGAAGATCTACTGGCCTCCTTTGCTTTTATACGAATCGGACCGCACAGAAAACACACAAAAAATAGGGGGACAGTCTCGTAACAAAAATTGTGTGTGTGAGGGGCGGTCACACAGATACACAGCAAGATGACATTTAGCAGATCCTCCCTTCTCTACGTATTTTCCACTACTTCGGGACGGTCCAGTGGTCAGAGTTCCTGGCTACAGATACAGAGGTCCAAGGTTCGATTCCCGGCGCTATCAGATTTTCTGAGAAGTAGTGGGTCTGGAACGGGGTCCAGTCAGCCTCGTCAGGATAACTGAGGATCTACTTGAATGGAAAAGTAGAGGCTCCGGTCTACAAAACCGAAATTAACGGCAGTGGAGATTCGTTGCGCTGACCACGCGACACCCTCTATCAGCTAAAGTTAGTACTAACTTCACCCACAAGAGGCGGTCGCTCGGTCGGTATAGTTCGCTTACGGACTAAAGCAACGAGGTTTGTTTTGTTTTACTTGGGGACGGCAGATGCATTTATCCATGGTTCAACTGTTGCGTTCACAGTGCTCGCCAGATGGAACGGGATGTCCGAGCTTATCTTTCAGCAAGTAAAGACTGAATCTCCCCCAAAAAGTATTTAATAACAGTTCAACCTAAGTTCATGACACAACAATAACAATAAAAATAAATAAGACTCAGATCATAACAACGTTGAAACTGCGGTTCAGAGTCTGCAGGTCTTACCCAACGCACGCGGTAGCGTAGTGCTACAAACCGGAAGGTAGCGGGTTCGATTCCCGATGAGGTCATTGGAATTTTCAATTTACCTAATCCTTTCAGCCGCACTATGGCCTTTAGGTAGACTCAGCCTCTAACAAAAATGAGTAACAGGTATTTTTTCTGGGGGTAAAGAGCGGTCGGCGCGTAAGGCTGACTTCGCCACCATATGTGAGCCGATTGTATAAAAGATATGGGAGCCTCGACGTCTCACAATCCTATGGGTCTCCACGGCCTGTTACAGGGATAGCTTTACCTTTTACTTCTGATATTGAACAACCCACAGAACTATGTAAGATTTGAGGTTTTCACGGCGATGACTATGAAGAATGTTGTCTTCTGGGATATGGCGCCGTGTGGATATTGTTAACCGACGTTTCGGAAGATCATATCGCCTCCATCTTCAAGGTATATAAAATCCGTGAGCGATGAACCAGCGTGAGCAGGTGACAGCTTCCTCCAAAACGTCGGTTAACACAATATCCACACGGAGCCACATCCCACAAGACGACATTCTTCAGTCTACAGGACTTCCGCAGTTGGCTGTTCTGTGATTAAAGCGAGACATTTCACCTGTAGCATAGAGCGGGGGGAAGGGCTACAAAAAAGACCGATGAACGTCTGTTTCTAAGCCCCGAGTGCAGAGTAAACGTGTTTCAGTACGTGAAATGAGTCTGCTCGCTGAAGGACAGCTTGTTGATGACCGTTAAGTACAGAGAAAGAAGCAAAAAGAGGCATACAGCATTCTTCAGGACTGGATTTCTGTCCAGACACCCAGTGTTCGCAAACACCAGACTGGAAAGTGTTTGGGCACAGTGTAAACGGGAGTGACAAAGTATATGCTTTCAGATATGTCTAAAATTTAGAGACATCATCTATATAAGTGATAATCTCTGAGGCTGAAGTACACTATCTTCTGGGATATAACTCCTTGTAGTATACTGAAAAGACATCCGACGTTTCGAAGGAATATTTCGCCTCCATCTTTACGGTCGAAGAATAAGTTGAGCAAGTTACCAGCGTTAAAGGAAGTGGCAAACAGAGGCTTGCTCTGCAATTACAAATGTTCTGTTTGCCATCTGCTTTCACGATGGTTTCTTGCTCGCCTTATTCTTCGACCCTGAAGATGGAGGTAAAATGTTACTCCGAAACGTAAATTGAATTTTCAACTGACTACACGGAGTTATATCGCAGAAGACAGTGTTCCTCATAACCACCGGTGTCAGAACCTCAAATCATACATCTCTGAAGCTATATTCGGAATACGCAAGTCAGGAAACTTTCCCCGTGCTAACTGCAGTATAAATCGGGTTACAGTTCACGAGATATGAAACATGACATTACATGAACCCCGAGTTACATTTGTCTGCAGTTTCTGTTCGACGCGATTTTAACACGCAATCCGCAGGGTTGGAAACCAGACTAGAGACGGGAGAGTAATGAGTAGTCATGTTCACCAGGAGACAGAACATTCCCGGTGTTCACGACGGTACTGCAAGAAAAGGTAAATTTATCCCTGTAACAGGTCGTAGAGGCCCATAGGGATGTGAGACGTCGAGGCTCCCACATTTTCTATAAACAATCGGCTCACAGATGGCGGTGATGTCAGCTTCACGCGCCAGACGACCTTTATCCCCAGGAAGATTCCTGGTACTCATTTCTGTTAGAGGCTGAGTCGACTCCAGGGCCATAGTACGGCTGGAACTGAAAAATCCAATGATCTCACCGGGAATCAAACCCGCGACCTTCCGGCTTGTGCCTCAACCAACTACACTATAACGACAATTCATATTTATGACCTTCTGGTTATGACACTGTGCTAGATGGGTACCAAAGTTTCGAATAGACATACTACTTCCATCTTCATGATATGATGAATGACATTATATGTCATGTATTCAGTTGTTAAAGCGTGACTATAAACAGCAAAAATGAATGACAAACACACAGCGTGGATGACACGCGCGAGGCAAGGCTGTGGACCTCATACACATGTTGATTCACAATAACACTTCTAAGTCAAGGTCTTGAGATTATGAAGAGTTATAGCGCGATGTAGTTAGGAGAGATCCTGAAGTTTCGGAGCTATATATCACCTCCATCTTCAGGGTCGAAAAGCCAAGGAAGAAAAAATCCGAAGAAGGCGGCAATTTCTGCTGGTTTCTTACGTGGCTTACTCGTGGACCCGGGAGATTCAGGCATGTTCTTCCGAAACGTCGGTGTCTCCGAATTACAAGGCGTTATAACCCATTAAGACATAGTGGGAACCTCAAATCCAGTCGCTGAGATCATGGTTTCGAGCATGGCTAGTTACACGGGTTTCTGTCCGTAGTTACTATGCTACAATGTCCTGTGCACTATCCTCCAAAGAAGAGTAGGCGAGGCAAGGAGTTCGTGGAACCGCTGGGCCTTGACAATCCTACAGTTCATTTAGAATCACATCTAATTTCGGTGTACTAACGGTAACGGCAAGAAAATTCTAATATGATGCCCATGTTTTCCTCTTGCATAGTATACACGAATGGGCCATGATAGATGCCTCGCCTTCTCTTCCTTGAAGAGCAGCAGACAGAGGATTTTCGATGGGTCGAACATCCTAGCCTGTGACATCTACAGGTCTGTAATGACTGTTTATAACACGACGTTTCGGTGACTGAATTTTGTCTGTCCTCAGGCAAAAAGCCTTCTCATTTGGGCCATTCGATACAGCTAGTCCCTGCCTCCGGAGACTAAAGATCTAAAGATTATTTAAGAAGTGGTTCTACATCCCAAGCGACCAGATGAGATTAGAACAATCCTCAACGCGAACAGCCTGTCAGCACAAGACACGCCCCTTGATAAGATACTCACTGGGCGATACTGAATCAATACAGTTGTAGCATGGCATCAGCACTAAACTTAACACGTCAGGCCGATAGCAAGAGATGATGCAAATCATTAACGACACTGCACTGCATTCAGTCTGTCAAGGTGAACATGTTGTCCCTGTCCTTAAGCTCCAAGATATTATCATGTATATCTTAATTACACAAGATTTTCTGATAAAAGCCTTGTCACGATATCCGGAAAGTACTTAAGAATCGCAACTAAAAAAAAAAGACGTATGAAACACATTCCTTGAGAAGCTTGTAGTCACTCAGCTAGTCGAAGGTTTATTACCGCGTTCAAAGAAGCGCGCCACTGGATCCCATCGTGAACAATACGGGAATACACACGATTAACCCTTTAAAGAGAGAGAGAGAGAGAGAGTCACTTTACAACTGACGGTTTACCTCCAATCAGTTCGTCTTGGCGTCAGCCCCTTGAGGCCCACGATCCGAGATTTTTTTTTCCAAACTGAACTCTTGCGGTAATAGTCCTTATGTAACATCCTCTCTGACGAGAAGATGGGTCTGTCTCTTATGAATACATTCGACCTTTCGTCAAGTCTATATTTCGCACGTAATTTTCTCGAAAATTCTTCCTTTTGCACTAAACACAAGTCCTCTGTCAGTACAGGTTTTACAGAGCAGATCACGTCTATCTTACGTATCTTATGCTACAACGGCAGCTTAGTCATTTGAACGGTCGTAAGCTTGACCACCGCCAAGTTTAAGCCTCTTACATTTTCTGTGTCGGGCTTCGCNCACGACGTTATATTGTGGACGATATAACTGTTCACTGCCGCTGCTGTGAGAACCTCAACACAGTCTCTCTCTGCTAAGAGGGAATGATCTAAAATTCATCTCCTGATCATAATCACATTCTGAACTCGTTATGCCTGTGTCACACAGTTAGGTGCACGGAGAGCAGACAATGCCACAGAACTAAGCGCCCTCCTCTGACTAAGCGTCCAGTATTCATTTTTATTCTGATTAAACAGCGTCAGATTCTAGGGGGATGGATAAATGATAAGTTAGAAAGAACTGGGAGGGCCCAATCTGGTACCATCCCGGAATCTGCTTGAAGGGACTAAGAAAATTATAAAGTCATGATAACCAGTGTCCCAGGCTGAGATTCGAACCAAGCACTCCACAACTACAAACCTAGAGTAGTACCTTTAGACCGACCTATTATGAAGTGGCTGAGACAACAGTAAAAAAACCAATGGTGCGGGTTTCAACGCACTGGTAAAGCGATGTGACAAGTGTATCAATACTTGTGGAGGGTACGTCGAGAAATATTTATTTCCCAGGTTTTAGCATCCCACATTTTCTGTTTTATATCCATTTGTTACCTCTTTTTAAGTCCAGGGACTTAATGCAAGGGAAGAGAAAACGTTAGACATATCTGACGTAACTTCTACAGCGTCTCTGAAATGTTTACTTTACAAATATTTAGGAGAAAGCTCACTATTAGTAATGGCTTTATATGATTCCAAGAATGGGGTTGCCTAAGTACGGCTCTGCTTGTGACAAGATCATGGCTGCAATCTAGCTACAATACGTTCACTCTCCTTCTCGGACGATCAGCGTGGAGTTACGTGTCTGTCGTCACATAAAACCCTGCTGATGGAGATAAAGCCAGCCTCCGAAACGTCGCAAAACAAACTCCACATTGACGAACGCTTGAAATCATACGCTGGGCGACCGAGCAATCCGGGATCGATTCCCGGTAATGACAAGAGATTTTTCTATTCTCTACAACTTTTCAGACCGACCCTGGGGCCCACCCAACCCCTTTCCAATGAACAGCGGGGGTTATATTCTCGGGGGTATAGCTACTGGGGCGTGAAGCTGACCACTCACCTACATCTGGTAAGGCAAAGGTTATAAAAATAAAGCTGTACCTGTGCTTAATTAAGCACACGTCATGAAGGTGTATGGGGGAGTGTAGGTCAGCTTCACGCTACGATCGCTTTAACCCGGACGTCGCTGAATAGGAGTCTGGGTGAGCTCCAGAGCCGGTCTTTATTTACTCTGTGGAACAGTTAACAATTTCTTGCCTCTGCCGGTAATCGAACCCCGGACGTCGAGCCCGTAGCTATACCGACCGAGATACATGGTTAAGAATGCATGGACCTAAACCTCCACTCCCACTTTATGTGGACAAACAAGCTGAAGATACTGTATACAGACTCTAGAACCGCGGACACTCTCACTAATGGGTCCTGTGTTTCCTGGGGTGTAATAGTCGTTACGACTTGCGTCACGTGAGGTCCCGCGGCGAAGATGACATGCCGTGTAGTCCGGTAAATTTCCATACGTCCTCGAGAAACGTACTGCTTCCATCTTCAGGATGGAAATAAATAAGCTAAACAAGTAACCACAGCGTCCAGCCCTGGGGCTCACACAATCTTCTATCGAATTGGTACCGGGGTTTGTTTCTTCGCTGGTAAAATGGCCGAGGCGTGATGCTGATCACTCAACCTTCATCTAGTACCAAGGTCAAGAGTACAGTTCTTCATACGTCATCACGGCGGCGTGGTATTTAATTAACTTTACCTTTACTGACAAATTAATCCAATAATTCAGGATGTCATTAAGTACCTACTAACCTAACCAACGCGCCGTATTACAACCGGAAGTAATAAAAAAATACGCCACTGGGCTTCAATTGCACAATATGTACACTGAATTGGCAGAAAGTGACCTTTGTTGAACCAATTTTAACAATTATTCGCATGCAATACAGAAACAAATAAAAAAAAAGTTCTAAAAGACCAGCCCACAAATACTGAGCTCTGATTGGCCAGAGATTGTGGGCTCGCCGGAGGTCAATAAAAGGAATGCAGCCCCTACTTTAACGTCACATGAATACGTCAATGAGAGAGATAGGACGGACGTACGTAACGAGTTTCCGCTGTGCGTTTCGTGTCCAAGTGTTTCGTCAGCAGGCCGACATATGTCATCTCCAATAACACGACAATCAATACAAATTGAATACTAATAAGTATATGTTTCGTTCGAAAGCTACTGCCGTTCTCGTACGGGGTCAAAACTGTATTCATATATAATATAACGATACATAAATATTTTTTTTTTTAGCAATGAGTAAAGCGTGTGAATTTGTTCATCATGGGGACGCTTCTTCATTACGTCATCTACAAGGTACGTGATCTCCATGTGTTCTTCTTCACAGTTTATTTTAAGACAGTGTTTTGGAAATCGTAGGGCGCACACCCCCTTCAGAAGGGCACGAGTACTTCATTCGGCTAGAGAAGAATATTCTGGGGGAAATTAAACAGTAGAATTTAACTGACTAAAAAATGTCACTGATCGATTTTGTACATTTTTTAAAATCTTGATAAATATTACTAAGTTATAAATAACATAAAAATCTCGATTTTAAAAAATAAAAAATAAAAAAAAAAACGGGGAGAGAAAGCAAAGAAAAGGGGTGCAATGCAATATCTGCTGGTCTGAAGGGCGGCATTGTTTCAAGGGTTCCTGGCGCCAAGTAATCTCTTCGTTTCGAAAAATCCTGCTTTCTCTAAACCTGGATTTTTATCTTTTAAATTCTTTCCCCCCTGACGGATTACTAGCCCATCCCGGAGGGCCACTATTTCATTTTGGGGCCACCTTTACCTGCACCAAGGTTAACTGGTTTTCTCTACCCGGTTACCTACATCCCTGAATAGGGCCCATTACCAGGTACCAGCAGCCAGGACGCTGAGACTTGGGTTTTCAACGAGGTCCTCCAATTTTGGTGCCGCGGGAGGGGGGGGGTGTGTGCAGAAAACCTGCTTAGAAACTCTACTTGCTGTATACTAATGGAATGCCATTTGAAAATGCAATGTGGATATTCAGCAGTTTCCAGTGGTTCACACTTACATATACAGCCCTTCACGACTCCCTTCAGTACGCACACTGCTGGAATAACAGCAGCCCGACTAAGTACTCCGAAACGTCGTGTTTTAAATTACAAATAGGACGGTGGATAAGGTTAAAAACGCAATAATTGTACTACAAACTTACATTTAACCTGTTTAAATAATTTTAAGTGACCATACCACAGTATTTACGATATAAGAATGCAGTCACTTCACGCTGGTTCCTCGCTCGCGGATTTTTATACCCTGAAGATGGAGGCGATACGTTCCTCTGAAACGTCGGTTTACACAATATCTACACGGCGGTACATCCCAGAAGACATTTTTCCATATAAGAGCAGTCTGTTTCAATATCTTCAACTTTGGGTGTTACCATTTTTTAAAATTTTTGTATCGTGTTTCCCAAAAATCCGGTGGGGGGGGGGGGGGTGGTGCCAGATGTCTGACTTGCATCCCTTCCCCATCGTCCTCCATGCTTCCTTTCCCAAGCGGTCTTGGTACCAAGTTATTTTTCGCTTGTTAAACGCAGACCCCTACCTGTGTGCATTAGCCAATAGCATGCGAGACCGGTTAGCAGTGGAAAACTACCGGAACGCAGTCACTTAAATGCACTGCTTTACACTCATGAAGTGAAGGCAGACCAACAATTACTAGCTTCCGGGATGTGACGCCGTGTAGTCTGGCAGATCGATACCGACGTTTAGGATGAACATTCTGTCTCAATGTTCCACCCTGAAGATGGAGACAGCACGCAAAATATTGCAACCAAGAGAACACCACCCAACCGTCAGTGATATTAAATATAATTTTATTTATATTTATGATTTACGTAACGGTGGCGTCACTAGCTTACAGAGCGTCGAAAGTCAGGATGACTGTTCAGATTCTGGTATTCATAGGTTGATACTAACATTATTCAGCTATGAATATGATATATATTGCTTCGAAACGTCGGTATCTACTTCCACGGCTAAGTAAAGTAAAGCTATCCCTGTAACAGGCCGTGGAGGCCCATAGGGTTGTGAGACGTCGAGGCTTTCACATTTTCTAGACAATTGGCTCACAGATGGCGGTGAGGTTGTGAGCCTTAGGCGCCGGTCGCCCTTTACCCCCAAGAACATTCCTGGTACTCATTTCTGTTAGAGGCTGAGTCGACCCCAAGGCCATAGTGCGGTTGAAAGGATTAACCTCATCGGGACTTGAACCCGCGACCTTCCGGCTTGTAGCACAGTGCCTCAACCAACTACGCTACCGCGTGTCCCCCCCCCTCCAAGTCTTTCACTTTACTTAGGAAGTTTCGTGATTAATGAATTGGAAAGCGCGTGGAAGTGGTTGTCGCATAATTTGAGGTATAATATTAGCATTTGCCTAGAGGGACTGGGGACAACTATGAGAAGTGTCAGTCCCGGTCAAGATGTGAACCTGGGACCACACGTTAACCTCGACATTCAGTAGAACGCGTTACCCGCCCGTGCATAGACTCGCGAAAGCGTTACAGACGGAAAATAAAGAAACCTGATATGCTGACCCGTAAAAATGTAAGGTGTTTCCTGTTTCCTACGGCGAACCTAGCAAGAAAAACGCAAAGGCACCACGAAACGCGTTGCCCGTTACGCGAGACGCGCACGTATTGCAGCAGACGTTATGGATGCGTTCCGGGTCTAGTTCCAAAGCTTCAGTCCAATTTTTTTTATTGTTAGTGGGGTGGGACTTGTACTGCGGCCACTTCTGGCCTACTGTACCAGCCCCAGATGATAGGTGAGGGTGATTGTGGAGCAACTGGTGGAATGAAGATTGGCAGGGGAAACCGAAGTACAAGTATGCGGAGAAATCCTGCCCCAGCGCCACTTTGTCCACCACAAATCCCACTTGACCAGACGCGGGATCGAACCCGGGCAACCACGGTGGGAAGCCAGCGACTAACCGCTTGAGCTATGACGCGGCCTTCAGTCCAATTAGAATGAACAGACATTACAGGTGAATGTTTACTTACGAACATTGCACGCACTAATAAACTGCAACTTCCAATTCATTTAAAGCCGATCACAGTGGTAGCGCGGGCCCATACACGTACAAGTCTGGCTCGGCGAGCTTGACTGGGATTAATTTTACCACAAACGCATGAGCTGACTCCCAACTTTGAGATCCACACACGGACGAGTTTGGCTCACTGGAACCCGAGCCGAGTGGGACTCGCGAGCCAGACTTGTACGTGTATGGGCCCCTTAAGGCATGAAATGTCTTCGTCCGGTCGAACACTGGGGTCTTGTGTTCGAATCCCACTCGAGCACCATGGACGTCTGTGTGCGTTTATTCTATGTATAGGTAGAGACATTGCGACGGGCTGATCCCCCGTCCAAGGAGTTCTACCGACTGTGTACAGGATTAAGAAACTTAAACGCGGCGAAGGCCCAACAGAGGGCTGTAGAGTTATAGAGAGTGAAAGAATTCATTTAACGAAAACAGAAACCCGTGCTTAAGAGCATTTTAACAAATTAACATTAACAAATTTAATGATATATCATCCTACGTAAAAAAATAAATAAATTCAACTTACAAACACATTTCAAAGAAAATACAATGTTCATAGGAGCTGGGATAGCGCAGTCGGTATAGCGGCTGGCTACGGGCCCGACAGAGCAGTCGCAATTCGAGTCCCGGTAGAGTCAAGAACTTTTTCTTCCCCATGTCGTCCAGATCGGTTCCGGAACCCACCCAGCCTCCTGTCCAATTTGTACCGGGGGTTCTTTCCCTGGCGATAAAGCGATCGGTGCATGAAGCTGACCACGCACCTCCAACCATTACAGAGGTAAAGAATCCGTGGATCTATACATCCACTCCCCTCATACGTCTTCATGGCGTAGTGCTTAATTAGTTAAGCACAGGGTACGTAAGAAAATCACGAATAAATATGTACATACAGAACTAGTAACAGCAGTAGTACACACCACGGAATACAAGTTCATATTACTCATAACCCGTTGCTAAGCAGTGACTCTGTAAACACCGGCCGTTGCTATGTAACGCCCGCTATAACAGAACAACGGGGTTATGCAAATCGTTTCTAAGCAACGACTCGTAAACACGTTCCCGCGGAAACAAACGCGTGCAACAACAGAAAAGCGGTGTTTTATATGTGGTCCGCGCCGCGACCGTTGCTATGCAATGGATCGGTAAACACGCTTCAGCAACAGAGGCTGTGTTTCCTACGTGGTCCGTTGAAGACAAATGGCACTACAGTTCAGTTGAGGGTTTAGTTTTGGAATGTTAACCAGCGGGCAACGGAAGCTGAAGAATCTTAATTGTTAAGATTCGTTACTAGGAAACGTCTAGTGAAAACACCGCAGAGGAATAGCCATTGTGGAAATCAGCAACAGTGTTATAGTTACGACCTGTGAGTGATCAATAAATCTATTCACCAATCCAAACCATGTCTATAATCACTCTAAATCATGACAACTGGTGTCAGAAAATAGAAGTCAGTAGTGATACTGAGTTGGTTTAAGTGTGAAAAGAAAATGTGTTGACGGCCAGAAAAAAAGAAAGACTCTCAGTAGACTAGCGAATGGCAAGCCGCCTCTTATCAGTAACCTATGTACCACAGGCTGCCTTCTGATTATACAACCAAGAACATGGTTGCGTCATGAGTCTTACCACGGCCATGGACAGACAGGTAGGGTGGCATCATCCGAGTGTACTTTGAACACGTGTAACTGGAGGTAAGACTGAAGGTCAAAGCGGTCTGAAAAGTTAATTGGTTTCGCTGCACTAGCAGTTTCGGACACACCTCATTTTGGAGGCGTAAATGCTGACGTATGCCAAATTACGAAACTCCAATTCTGAGACAACTTTCAGCCTTGCACAACTCCAACGTATAATGTATAAACACTGGGGAAATGAAAGGAAAACAGAGAAAATTACGTAATGTTGATGTTAACATGTGAAGTCGGTCCCTTGTCACCGTTGCATGGCGCGTGCTGAGGTTGCGGACGGAGACAGCCTGAACAAGCTGTGAATATACTGAATAATCTGTCGCATAAAGCCTACAAGGGGTGGTCCTCCATCTTGGGGGTTGAGCGTGGGGCTAACAAACCTTACAGCAAAAAAGAAATGTTACTAAATGTAATACGGGGCTTCGAAATGGAATGGATTCTTCGGCTCTTAGAGAGACAGCGGGTTGGATTGAACTGGCTCAGGATAGGGACCTGTGGAGGGCTGTTGTGAACATGGTAATAACCTTTCAGGTTCCGTCAGATGTTGGGAGATTCTTGAATAGCAGAACAGCTTAACAACTGGCTGCTTCTCAAGTAAGACTCGCCTCCATGTAGATAGTTAGGAAAAGAAGCAGGAAGACGAGGGGCAACGCTCTAGACTTGCATTCGTGAGTTGCTAGTTTTGAATCTCGCCCGGGACACTGGCAATCCTGAAATCACGATTTTCCTGGTTTTCCTCAGTCCCTCTAGGCATATCCCGGGATGGTATCTCGATTAGACTTCGACCGCTTCTTTCCAAATCCTTGCTAGTTCATCATTCACCAATCACGCTATCTAGCAGGGTGCCGCCGAAAGCTGCAGAAACGGTACGGGGACCGGGCTCTACTGGCAGGGTGCCGCCGAAAGTTGCAGAAACGGTACGGGGACCGGGCTCTACTAGCAGGGTGCCGCCGAAAGTTGCAGAAACGGTACGGGGACCGGGCTCTACTAGCAGGGTGCCGCCCGCGGAGAGACGTGGTCATAATACAGGAACGACAATGCAAAAGAGACGTCGGAAAGGTCCGGAATGCAGCAATGGCATAAGGGACCTACACCTGAAGGGGCAGCTACGTCTGAGGAAGGGGAAAGAACCCCGACCCCACCGGACAGAAGGCTGTGTGGGACCCATAACTAGGATGGATGCTACGGAGAAGAGAAAATCTCTTGCCCCTGCCGGAAAATGAACCCCGGCCGTCCGTCCCGTAGCTATCACAGCTATATATATACTTATATAATAAACATGGAGAGGACTGACTTATTTCATCTGGCTCAGGATAGTTCAGGAGGCGCTATGCTACAAAGCTGAAAGGTTGCGGGTTCGACTCCTGATGAGATCACTGGATTTTTAAATTGATCCAATCCTTCCAGCCGTACTATGGCCCTCGGATTGACTCAGCCTCTAACAGAAATAAGTACCAAAAATCTTCCTGGGGAGCAAAGGGTGGCCGGCCGGAGCGTAAGCCTGACAACTCACCATCTGCGAGCTGTCTAGAAAATGTGGAAGCCTCGACGTCTCACAACCTTATGAGCCTCCACGGCCTGTTAGGAGTCTAGGTTACCCCCAAAGCCGGTCTGGACGCTGTGGAGGAGAGAAAAAAAAAGTCCCTTGCCCCTGCCGGGAACCTAACCCCGGTCGTCCAGCCCAAGGCCAGTCATTATACATACTGAGCTATACCGACTGTAAGTACGAGTATACGAGTATATGGTAACTAATTTGACTGCTCACGTTTGAAACCTTGACGATATCATATAGATTTGGAAAAACCTACGTTATACATGTTATGCCACTAAGGACATGATAACAGTGAACAATAATAGGTGTCAGTAGGGAGGGGGGCCAGACGTCCCTTTCCTGACGGTACATCAATGGTTCAACGCTGTACAAATACAACACTTTTCTTCTTCAAAGCGGGCAAGGCAAGGTAAGGCAGGAATCCTGTTTATCATCTTCCATACTGCTAAAACTGAATTTTAAATGTGAGGAAAAGCGAGGAAGTCAATTGCGTCAGTCGAAGAACGCGAAATTCAAAACGTAATGGGTTACTTGATAACGTTGTCAACCGACTCAAACAGCCTGTCCGCAATACCGCTTCGGCACTCAACACTGCTCCGCGACAAGAGCCTATGGGATCTCTCGTTTGCATCAAGGTAAGGGGAAAACTTCTGATCAAAGCTTTAAATCGCAGTGGTAACTATATGTGCCACCTACTTTAACATAAAAATACTCAGCCTTTTGTCCATATAGTGAATTTGTGTTTAGTGTGATGCCTAAACTGCATTAACCGACCGCCTCCATAACAGACTCAATATGTTTTCTGTGAGGTACGAACTGACTTCATAATTATTATTTACACGAATTCCAACAATCAAACCGTTCAAGTGACTAGACTGCCGTTGTAGCAGGAGCTATTATTGATAGGGCATTATCTGCTGTACTGAGCCTGGACTGACAGAGCCCCTGCATATGTTGTATATACATACATTTAATAACTTGTAAAATGTAAATTGTACATATTGACAACAGACTCATTACAGCTGACTGTGACTCTTGGCAAACGACAGACCCCGTCCTCTCGTCAGATAGAACTGTCTGACAGTAATAAAGATCTGGTCCCAGATGGGTGCTGGCCGACTGACTGTCGGTCGTATCATTATGTAATGTGGATGGACACAGAGTTGCAAAGTAACTGACCCGGTGTTTTCTATGCGGTCGGTGCCATGACCGTTGTTATGAGATCGCTCGGTAAACACGTTCCAACAATATAGGCTGTTTTCTGCGTGGTCAGTGTGGAGGCTATATAAAGACAGAGACAGAACAGATTTCAGTATTGGGGAGTATTTGAGAGTGTTCAAGTGACAGCCACGGGAAGTTAGTCGTGTGAAGGCTTGGCGTGTGAGTGGAAGACTTGAATTACGTGTAATACTTGGAGTGATTTGAAGCGCTAGTTTCTGTGTTGAGATCTATTACCAAGAGACGACTAGTGTGCGTGTAACGGTGAACTGGAAAGTGTGTAATTCAACGATAGCGCTGTATTGCATGTATTTAAGTGTGATTAAGAGGGTGTAACCAAGCTGTTAATAAATCCAATCATCCGAACTAGAACCCGTCATTTCGTCAGGCGTACCGCCCTACACGTGGCAATAATTTCGACTCTGAAGGCTTCCAAAGCAGCCAGACATTGGTCCCGGAACCAAGAATCACTGTGCTGGCGAGGACCAGCAGCAATTTAACAGTCAGTCAGACATCAAGGAGGGTCATGAGATAGCAAAATATGGTTATGAGTCCTGCAGGACAGGAAAATATGAATGAATGTGCCGGAGAAGTCTGAAAGCAAAAATTTACCCGAAACCACGCATCGAACTTTCACGGATACATATTTTATTTTCATTTTTTATTAATTTAACGACAGTTTCTCAGAATGCATCCTGTTGTGTATATAATATTTAATTAGTACAATGTTATCTTCATTCAAGATATCCCCACTTTGTTTGCTGTGTCTACGGTTATAATATAAGTAATTAGATTTAACGACGTTTTCAATAACTGAGGTTATACATATATATATATGCTTAGCGTCGAATGATATGGTGATCGGCGATAATCAGAAATTGCCAATGCCCTACTTTGAGGTACTTTGCTGGGAAGGACTGAGGAAAATCAAGGTAACCTCCCAAATATGAAGTTGCAACACCACCCATTGGCCTGTGTCGTTCCGTCTTCAGCGTGCTGCGAAAAAAAAAAAGACGGTAACTGTAGCTCAGTCAGTCACGTAACTGGCACCAAGCTGGCCGGCCGCAGGTCGATTCCTGGCAGAGACACACGCGCTTCTGCGAGCCCCTCCCCGGCACATATATAAAACAATTATTGACTGTTTGACACATTCCATCAACTGGGTAGGTTGTATACTGTCAGATGGTTGGACGGCTATAAGTAATGGAAATGACGAGGAAGAAAATCAGTTGTGGCCTATTTGAAGTTTATATTCAGTTATTTATATGGAGCTGTATATATCCACGTTTTCTTGACCCCGGCACTAGCTGAAGGTGAGCGGTCAGCTTCAAGCCCTGGCTGCATTACTCCCAGTATCCACCAGATAGGAGGCTGGGTGGGCCACAGAGCCAGTCTGGACGACGCGGAAAAGAGAAAAATTCTGACTCGAACATCAACTCTTCGTCAGTCGCTACACCGACTGCGCTATCCTCCACTCCCCCATACACCTTCATGGAGTAGTGCTTAATTAGTTAAGCACCCTTTATATGAAGACGGGGAGCTGTGAGAATTTCGGCACTAATTCATACCGGGCGACAAAGCGATCAGGTTATGTTCATCACACGCCGCCTCCGTGCAGCATCGGCGACTAGACTGGCCTAGGCATTTTTGTATGCCCATGTCAACTCGTAGGCATTTCAGTGGTTGTGTACACCTGTCCATTTCGTCATAAAGTCATCAATATATCCTGAGATATGAGGTTATCACAATGAGATGAATATTAAGAACATTAAGCCGTGTAGTCTGACAGTAGAGACCAACTGTTCGGGGAGGGGGGGGCACTTGCAGCTTCCGGAAGACGGAGGAAGAATACTTGGATATAGGTATCTATATCCCGTATTAATGTCTTTTATTTTGGGGACGAGATTATATCATTTTAATGAAAAATGCCCCGAATAAGATTAGAGGTAACTGAAAGTGGTCCGAATGTTGAAAGCAGCGCTAAACTGATGAGAGGCAGTCACGATATATCCTGCGTCGGGACAAAAAGCTGATAATTAGCAAGAAAATGAGCCAACACGTAAAGCCAATATTCATTTACATTTCCCAAGGAACTTCGACATTTCACGATTCCAGAAATAGTCGGTATAGCGACTGGCTACGGCCTGGACGACTGAGGGGTCGAAATTCGAGTCCCGGTAAGGCCAAGAATTTTCTCTTTTCCACAGCGTCCAGACCGACTTTGGGGTCCACCCAACCTACTATCCAATGGGTACCGGGAAACTTGTGAATATGGTAGTGAACCTCCGGTTTCCATGAAATGCTAGAATTTTGTTCATTAATTGAACATACGTAAATTGTTCTTCATGACAGGTAGTGATTGGTAATGCTTTTCAATGACACAAACTACAGAATATTGTGCGTCACAGGGTAGGCAAGTGTATTATCTCAAATTACGCAAAACAGCCATGGTTTAAGCCACGCAATTTTAAACGACAAAAGTTTAATACATGCCAAGCATCGTTAAACAGTTACAGTTTCCAGGGTAACCGAATTGAATTCTGTATGCGAAACTTCAATGTTAAAACATCTGATGCCGTGTGGGTAGACAGAGGTCCACTGACGTTTCGGAGGACTGTACTGCCTCCATTTACAGGGTCGGATAACACGCCAAGTAGCAAAAAGAGACAATCTTCTCGGATGTAACGCCGCGAAGTCTGGTAGTTTAATGATGTTTCGGAGGAACATAATGCCTCCATATTCGAGGTTTTAGTGTTGAGGCCGTACAGATTGTCAGAAGTTCACCGACTTTTCGAAGGGACGTACTGAATCTATCATCAGGGTAGAAAAGTACGCGAAGCGAGTAGCAAAAGCAGATAAAACTAGAAGAAATTGAAGAATTGCTAACGGCACATTTCACTTCTGTACAATATAGTAATAGCTGCCATAGTTCAGTCGGGATTTAATGACCCTTTGTACGAGGGCTCAGCGTTGTATCCCACCTCGAAACAGTACTGGCCGACAGCCACGTGTCTGACACCGACGTTGCCAAACTCTGTCCTTTGCAACATGTCGGTTCTCTACGCCATCAGACGACCTTACCTGCAAACTTGCGACTACGTGTCTTGACATTTGGAACCGAAATTACTATCTGACAACATCTGAGCTGCTTACGTCACAAGCAAGCGAGATCAGGAACCATTAAATTGCGGCGTTCCTATAGTAACCTGCACACCATACCTCACAGAAGTTTAAAAAAAATCGGTCAGTGAAGCAAGTAATTGCCAAGGGGCCGCGCCATAGCTCAAGCGGTTAGTCGCTGACTTCCCACCGCGGCGGCCCGGGTTTGATCCCGGGTCTGGTAAAGTGGGATTTGTGGTGGACAAAGTGGCGCTGGGGTAGGTTTTCTCCGAGTACTTCGGTTTCCCCTGCCAATCTTCATTCCACCAACTGCTCCACAATCACCTTCACCTATTATCTGGGGCTGGTACAATAGGCCAGAAGTGGCCGCAGTACAAGGGACTTAGTCCCATTAAGCAAAGTCATCGCCAAATGGCGGTATAATTATATGAGCCTTGATCTAGAACACAAGATTCATACGTGTTTAACCGAACGTACATATCACTGTCCGTGACGAGAAACTTGCCATGAACACTCACGCACTGAGCAAACCTCGAACTTGCGACCACAAACCGTGGTCGTATTAAAATCGTCCCGGCCTTCACAAAAACAAACTGCGCGGCTTCAGTCCGCAAACGAACTATACCGACCGAGCGACCGACGCTTGTCGGCAAAGTTAGTTTTAGGGAATACTTTATGAATATGGCCCCTATGATCCTTTAAACACCACACCCAACAGATGTTTGTGAAAACGGAGGAACAGCTGTACGCGTTAACCTCGGCGTTAGATGTTAGCTTCACGCCCCAGCCACTTTACCCCCAATGATCCTTTAAACACCACACCCAACAGATGTTTGTGAAAACGGAGGAACAGCTGTACGCGTTAACCTCGGCGTTAGATGTTAGCTTCACGCCCCAGCCACTTTACCCCCAAACTAAGTACATATGGAATAGGGAACTGGGTGGGCCCCAGAGGCAGTCTGGTTTCTGAGGAGGGGAGAAAAATCGAATCGAGGCCCGATTCTTCGGTCGTCCAGCGCACAGCCTGGCTGTGATCACTGAGCTACGAGGGTTATCTGAATGACGCAGTGTAGTCTGGTATAAGTTTACGTCAGTCCCTCTGAAACGTCGATAAAACTTTTACCAGATTAAACGACGTCACATTCCAATATGCTCCTACAGAACAGGGTAGCCTGGCAGTAATGATCTGGATTTTATTTGGGAGGTGTTTGGTTCGAATTTCGATCGAGACACAGACTACTGTGAATGCAACTCTTCATTTTCCACTGTCACTCCAGCCATATGCTGGGATAGTACCTCAATCAGGCCACGACCGCTTTATTTGTCTATTATCTTACCATTCGACACGGAAAGCGCAGTAAAATAGACGCCCAAAATGACCCTAACCGCACCGCCATTTTAAGTAGTCAGTGAAGAGGACATAAATGGAAGTAAAACCGCTGTAATGGATGTAAAAGTCTCCTATTTATATCAACAGATAGCAGCAAAGCCCAGCTTCATGACAGTCTAGGTAGCAGGCGCGCATGAGCATGTTCAGAGGCTGGTTTCAATACTCAAAATGGCGACCGTGCTTGAGAAGTTTAATACTGAAAAGCAGCGTTCTGTTGTGCGTTTTCTTGTGGGCAAAAGGACTCAAAGCAAAGGATATTCATAAAGAAATGTTTCCTGTTTACGGTGGAAAGTGTCTGTCGCGTAAAGTGGTTCACAACTGGGTGGAAAAACGTTTCGCTGATGAAGTTGAAACGGGGCTTAGGAAGTGGTTGAGACAACAGTCAAAAGACTTCTATGCTGCGGGTTTCGACGCACTGGTAAAACTGTGACCTCTGAGCCAAATTATTAAGGACATTTCCCGCCCAACAATAGTCTCTAATGCCTCTGGTAG
Organism: Cryptotermes secundus; assembly: GCF_002891405.2. Classification (NCBI taxonomy): domain Eukaryota; kingdom Metazoa; phylum Arthropoda; class Insecta; order Blattodea; family Kalotermitidae; genus Cryptotermes; species Cryptotermes secundus. The sequence goes on from NW_019731616.1 coordinate 29,580, forward strand.
ATGGGGGAAGCATCTAGATACCGCTGAGCCAGTAGAGGCCGAACTCGCTGGCTGAGTGGTGACTGATGGCACGAACCAGTATTGGTAGGGTATAGAGACTGGTAGAATATCACAGGGGGACGTACAATAGACCACTGGTCGCCGTGCATGGGGAAACCCACCCCCTCCAATAATAATAATAATAATAATACTCTCCTCCGTATATGGCACGCAGTCGCCCCCCCCCTTTTTGTTTCATACACCTGAACTGGATATACACGGATTTCGTGTCAGCGCGAAGGCGAAAAGAGTCAGACGGCTCTCCAGTCAAGTCGGTCGGAGTCATAACGCAAAAGTTCACTTCAAGATAGCGCTGATAAAAAAAACACACTCACCTTATATCAGTCATGAAACAGAGTGACGCAGGTGAGTCACATGTGCAATGGCGTGTAACCTGAGTCAACCACCCGATCAACCTAACGTACTTTTTTTGGTCTTTCCTTGTGGCTTCCAACACGAGCCTACCAAGCAGTGGTTTAGAGGTCTGGTCTACACTTGTATTCACGATAGATTTCGTATCGTAGCGTCATGCTGTGTTGTATCTACTGTCGTTTATTTACGTCAGCACAGCTACTTACCCCACACGTGTCACCTAAATGGACAAAAAAACCTCCGTGGTTTCAGTCGGCAAGTAAACTATACCGATCGAGCGACCGCCGCTTGTCGGCGAAGTTAGTGCCAACTTTTGCGGATAGAGGGTGTCGCCGTTAATTTCGGTTTTCTACACTGGAACCGCCATTTCCTTGAAATAGCTCCTCAATTATCCTCAAGAGTCTGAGTGGATCCCTCTGTAGTCTACTGGTCAGAGTCCAGCCTACAGATCCAGAGGCCCGGATTTGATTCCTGGCGCTACCAGATTTTCTAAAAAGTAGTGGGTCTAGAACGGGGTGTTAATATGTACCTTTACACAAGTTGTGTTAACAGAAATAAATACTTTTACTAGGGAAGTACTCGGTTCGATTCTAGCTGTCCCGTTTTCCGTGGTTGTCCGCAGTCTCTTCACACAAATACCGGAACAGTATCTCGATTAGGAAAAGATCGTTTCCTTCCGAATCCTTTCCAATTAATCATTCATCCATATAATTAGACCCCATATAATTTCTACACTGAACTAAATCCAAGGAGCTGAGTTCTTGAGAAGCCGCCAGTGGCTTAGCCACTCGAGAAAATTCCTAACATTGTACGGGACGCGAAGGTTGAAAAGAACCCTCCACTGGTGGCTGTCCTACGCCACACCACGCCCATCCTATCTCTCTACGCTACACGGACTTCACATGTTCCAAGCCCATTTTCCTTAGCTCGAGCCGTTTGTCCAAAGAATACTTCCAAGTCCGGAGCCCTGTAACATTTCGTCTAACAAAACTATTTTAATTTTACCGTGAGGAGTTGTTAGCCCCACGCTCAACTCCCAAACCTGACTACCCCTTGTCGGCTGTCCGCGGCTGCTTATTAAATAAATTCACAGTTACTCTCCATACCTGGAGGTCGTCTCCCGTGTTCGCAACCTGAGGACGCGCCATGCCGTTGTGACAAAGGACACGAAAGCATAGGTCAAATAACCCGCGACAGATGCACGCAACCGGGTAACGACAATTTATCGGTCACTGTCCTTCAGGGGGTGAAACCCCTTAGCCACTGGAATCAAATGTTGCTGCAACATGTCACATTGAAAGAAATACAGTTGAATGAAAGCATACGGCAATAAGTGTCCCCATACCATATCAAAGAGACGTACATTGGCCTGTCTTCAGAACACTGTGGCGTCCTTCCTCCACAATACAACACATTTCCTTTTGTACTGTCATTGTTTCATGTGCTAATGTTAATAAACAACACAATACAAGTATACATATGAATTAATATCCTAACAATGAGTTCATTACCCTAAGCGGGACAACAGAATTAGCATGCAACACAAAACAGAGCAGACCTACTGTTCGTTCATAACAAGAAGTTCTGGGAAGAACCCGATTCCCGATGGTCATTGCAATTTTCAATTTATCTAATCCTCCCAGCCGCATTATAAACCTGGGGTCGACTCACGCTCTAACAGAAATGAGTACCAGGAATCTTCCTCGGGGGTAAAGGGCGGCCGGCACGTAAGGCCGACTTCACCTCCATCTATAAGCCGAGTGTCTAGATAATGTGGCAGCCTCGACGTCTCACAACCCTATGGGCCTCCACGGCCTGTTACATGGATAGCTTTATTTAACCTCATCGCTATCTTTGAACCGATTGTCTAGAAAATGTGGGAGCTTCGACGTCTCACAACCCTATGGGCCTCCACGGTCTACTCTCTGGTAACATTATGCGCCAAACTGGACCATTTTGTTCTGAAATTATTGAGTTATGACTCCTACTGTCCTTGATTTGGAAATGCTAATATGGGCACAGCCACGATTTTTCCCAAGGGTGGGTTTCGACTGGGGAGGGTGAGGCATTACAATGTACTTACCAGTCTGCATTTAAGTCCGTTAAGATTATGTTTAGTGATCGCCCTGGAGCATTAAGAACGGAAGAACATTTCTTTAATCATAATTTTAAGTGTCATTATCAATGTTTTCTGTGTGTCCGTTCCTTCACTCAGAGGGCTCAGATGCCCATGGACTGCAGCATTTAGCCGACGAAGCATGAATTTTGATGACGTTAAAGAAAAGAGAAAAAGCAAATTCTGTTAGAAGGTTCCCAGTCTTCGCCCACTTGTCCGGCTGATAAGCGTCTTATGACAGTGGGAGCATTGGGCTGTTATTTTTTAGTTTCTTGGGGTGAGGTGAGACTGAGTTCACTTGGTACGTCGGCCACTGTTTGGCCTATTGTACCAGCCCCGGATGATGAATGTGAATAGGCGGAATGAGAATTGGCAGGGGAAACCGAAGTACTCTGAGAAAAATCTGCCCCAGCGCCACTTTGTCCACCACAAATCCCACATGACCTGACCTGGGATCGAACCCGGGCCGCCGCGTTAGGGTGTTACGATGGCTAGAAGTAGTGTCTTGAGGTAGGGGCTGAGGAAATTTGAATTTCTTCACGTCATGATCATGCCTCAGGCATGTACTTCATTAGTTAAGCACTATGCCATTAAGATGTAGCTCCACCATTCTTAACCTCGGCACTCGGTGGAGTGGTCAACTTCACGCCCTGCCCCTTTACTCCCGCGGAAAGATCCCTGCACCTGCTAGATAGGAGGCTGGGTGGACGTTATGGAGAGGAAAAAAAAATCTCTTGATCCTTCCAGGAATCGAACCCCAATTCCTCGGTCGTCCAGTCGGTAGACTAGTCGCTGTGGACTACTTATAAATTCAGTTCCTACCTCACAGGAAACACTTGCATCTCCGTTATAAAGATCAGTTAATTGATACATTTTAAGAAACACTCGCTGTTTATTGTGAGAACACTGATATGAAATGCACAAATACATTGTGAGAGCAAAATATAGGGCTCCTCAAGTTTTAAAAACGGCCGTGCATGTAGTAATAGCTATGTTTTAAGGGTTATTATAAAGTAAAAAAGTAAAGTAAAGCTATCCCTGTAACAGGCCGTGAAGGCCCATAGGGTTGTGAGACGTCGAGGCTCCCACATTTTCTAGACAATCGGCTCAAAGACGGCGGTGAGGTTGTTAGCCTTACGCGCCGGCCTCCCTTTACCCCCATCCCCCCAGGAACATTCCTAGTACTCATTTCTGTTAGAGGCTGAGTCGACCCCAGGGCCATAGCGCGGCTGGAAGGATTAGGTAAATTTAAAAAATAAAAGACCTCATCGGGAATCCAAACCCCGACATTCCGGCTTGTAGCATAGTGCCTCAACCAAATACGCCCTCAAAATAAAGGTCGTGGAGGCACATAGAATTGTGAGACGTCGAGGTTCCCACATTTTCTAGACAATCGGCTCACAGATGGCGGTGAGGTTGCCGGCCTTACGCGCCGACCGTCCTGAGGAAAACTACGAAGAGCTTCAGTCACGATATCCGCTGTCTAGTCTGAACTGAGCACATCTCACGTAGACGTGTTTGCCGTTACCGAAAAATGTCCTTCCAATAGATTCTGTATGAAGAGCTACGATAGCTCAGTTGGTAAAGCGACTAGACTACAGGTTGGATGGCCGGTGTTGGATTTTTCTCATCTCCGTAGCGTCTACTTGGCATTAACTTCGCCGACAAGCGGCGGTCGCTCGTTCGGTATAGTTTGCTCGCGGACTAAAGACAAGGAGTATGTTTTTGTTTGTCTGTAGCGTCTACACCGGTTCTGGGACCCACCCAGCCTCCTATGCAATGGGTACCAAGAATTGTTTCGCAGGGGAAAAGCGGCAGGAGCGTGTAGCTGGTCACTGACCAACATCTAATACCGAGGTGCTAAATTACATAATTAAGCACATGGGATAATTTGCCTTTTACCATAGATTCTATACGGCATTTGATGTTTAAGCAGTAAAACTAAGATAAACGGCGCAAAAACTGCTGATTCCGACGTTTCAAACTTCAGGAGACAATTTGTTTGTTACATTCTGCTTAATGCCGTTCTGAACAGTGTTTACACACACTGATTCCCAGCTTATTTACCCGTGTTTGACACGGTCTTAACAAGGGGGCTTTAACAAGAATGCAGACTCCGATATGGAGCCGGGGCGAGAGGAGAGAAGCTGCCAGTTCCTCACTTACTATATGAGTACCTCCACTTAAACACGCAACGCTGCAATGCCTGGACAGCGTGTGATAAGTGATAATTCATCTCCGAAACAAGTGATTACTTTGAATACTCGCGTGTCGGCGGTTTCATTACGCAGACTAACTTTAATTCAGCTAAAATGGAGAAACGAATTATCAAAATGGTGGGACAGATACAGGAACCTGCCACAAGCAACGATGAGGAGGTAAGAACACTTAAATACAGCCCCAAATACTACGAACGATTTTTACGAAATGCAGTATACATAACGGACCGACTTTGGTTCGATTCCCGGACAGGGGTCACTCAGACCGGCTCTGGAGTCTACTCAGTCTCCCATTTATGGGACACGGTTTACTCTGTCCCCTGGGAGGTTGTGGGCTAAAGCATGAAGCCGACCACTCACCTCCGTATAGTGCCGAGGTCAAGAAGGGTGGAGAGCTGTACCTCCACTCCCGCACACGTCTTCATGGCGTGGTGCTTAATTAATTATATTTTTACATCTATCTTAGTAAATAACGGGGACTCTCAAACCACAACTGTAAGAAAAAAATAAGTTCTCGCAGGGCTTAATTAAGTACCACCAAAACGATGGGAAACGGGCGCTGTTTAATCGAGGGTAAAGCGGCCGAAGCGCGAAGCTCATCACTAACCCCCTTCTAGGGTCGAGGTTTAAGAAAGCATGAAGTAATATAGCCACTCTTCCAAATGTCTTTCATGTTCAAGGACATTTTTACCTTACTATTTAGAATGGACATTATAAGGAAGCAGATAAGAAACGTGTAAGGCAGGAACACAATGGTCCTTCAAATGCAAAGGCCGACCACACTGAAAATAACAACCAGGCTACCTGAAGGAACAGCCATCAGGGCATGATGGATCGCATCCATACACGTTACACTCCGAGGGGCTTCCCAAAGATATGAAACACAGAAGGCAAGGTAAAGCTCTCCATGTTACAGGCTGTCGAGGCCCACAAGGGTGTGAGACGTCGAGGATCCCACATTTCTTAGACAATCGGCTCACAGATGGCGGTAAGGTTGTCAGCCTTACGCGCCGGCCGCCCTTTACCCCCAGGAATATTCCTGGCACCATTTCTGTTAGAGACTGAGCCGAACCCAGGGTCATAGTGCGGCTGGAAGGATTAGGTAAATTGAAAAAAAAAATCCAATGATCTCATCGGAAATCGAATCCGCGACCTTCCGGCTTGCAGCATACTGCCCCAACCATCTACGCTACCGAGTGCCCTATAAAACATCAAGATAGTTAATAATATGTGAATATATCCGTCGATAACAGCAAATTTATATTTTAAATAAAATTAATGACGGACTCAAATAATAGCCAATTCAGTTTAATGTGTCCCCATCAGATCAGCATCTGCATAAGAGGATCGAAAGTCGGAACATGCCATTCCAGCCGTTAAAACACATACACACAAGCCGCCACTGACACCAACACATACACTGAGACAACATCCACGTTCCCATATGGACGAAAGCGAGAAACAGATTAGCAACCCCCCTATACATAACAAGGACATTTTTAGCACAACTATAAATAATAACAATTTTAGAAAAGCTTGACTAATGTAAGATTTGAGGTTTTCACGGCGGTGACTATGAAGAAAGCAGTCTTCTGGAATGTGGCGCCGCGTAGATATTGTGTTAACCGACGTTTCGAGGAACGTATCGCCTCCATCTTCAGGATGAGAAAACAAAAAATCCGCGAGCGAGGAACCTGCTCTCATACAGTTCGACCAGACATTAATCTGTCAGCACCTGTTCACGCTGGTTCCTCGCTCGCGGATTTTTTGTCTTCTACCCTGAAGATGAAGGCGATACGTTCCTCCGAAACTTCGGTTAACACAATATCTACCCGGCGCCACATCCCAGAAGACTGCTTTCTTCAAGTTTTACTAATGTTCGACAATTATTTTTAGTATATTCAAACGTCTTAATCTTACGTAAAACTTTTTATATGAGAAGACTATTAGCAACGGATCCATTGCGTCAGGCAGGTTAGTAACCAACGTGGATACATTTTGTTGTTTATAAAAGCCTGAAGATGATCGTAAAAGACCGAAACATGTAGTGTGAACTGGTTTATTGACGGATATATTTACACATCACTGACATATGCTAGAGGATGCCAAACATGCGAACGATGACACTCAGGCAGATGGCACCACAAGTCTGCAAAGATGAATGCTTGCTTATTGCCCCGAGAACTGCAATCAATTAGTTCTGCAACTATCCTCCATTAAGTTCTTCAAAACTTCTAAAGTTAGTTTTATTACCCTCCTCAAATTACCTCGGCTTTCTCCTTCCTCTTCGTCGTCTTCGCCGTCCACTTCTTCTTCTTCTTCATATCTGGAAGTACGAATCTTTTTGACAACGGGGGCGACGTCATCATCGGATGATTGGCCAACTGCTTGGCCTCTACCTACACAGGACAACACAAACACAGAAAAGTCGAGGCACACACATCCATCCCCCGAGAGGAACCCGAACCCGTCATATCTCAGTATTCGAGTGGTCGATCCTGCGGCTACTGTGATTGGTTGCTAAGCCAGAGTGATTCACTTGTAAAGATCGCGAATTTATAATTATAAATCACGCAAAAAAATCACCGAGAAAGACGAAAGATGGCCAGAAGTGGCTTACAGAAGACGTTGAGATTGGTTCCCCTCTGCCTGCAGACGCAGAAATGGCGCAAACCAGATTGCATACAGAGGCTCACAGTTCCAAGTGCACAGCGTCGTTAAAATTTCGTTTTCATGGGCAAATTATTGCACAGAAAACTAAGTATATGTTGCTGTCTCGTCACCAAAATGCGGGGCAAAATCATGACATAAAGATAGGAAACAGATGTTCTGAAAATGTGGCACACTTAAGATATTTGGGAACGACGATAACAAATCAAAACCTGAAGAAAGCAGTCTTCTGGGATTTGGCACCGTGTATATGTGGTGTTAACACCACATATNTGAAGTCGGGTAATGCTTGCTACCGTTCAGTCCAGAACCTTTTGTCTTCTCGTCTGCTGTCCAAAAACGTAAGGATCAGAATATATAAAACTATAATTTGGGTGTGAAACTTGGTCTTTGACATTAAGGGAAGAACATAGGCTGAGGGTGTTTGGAATGAGGGCGTTGAGGAGAATATTTGGACCGAAGAGAGATGAAGTGACAGGAGGTTTGAGAAAACTGCATAATGAGGAGCTTCATAACTTGTACTCTTCTCCAAGTGTAATTAGAATGATCAAGTCAAGGAGGATGAGGTGGGCAGGGCATGTAGCACGAATGGGGGAGAGCAGAAATGCATATAGGATATTGGTGGGAAAGCCAGAAGGAAAGGGACCACTAGGAAGACCAAGGCGTAGGTGGGTAGACAATATTAAAATGGATTGCAGAGAGATAGGATGGGATGGTATGGATTGGACAGATCTGGCTCAGGATAGTGATCAGTGAAGGGCTCTTGTGAATACGGTAATGAACCTTCGGGTTCCATAAAATGCTGGGAAATTCTTGAGTAGCTGCAGATTTGGCTTCTCCTCAAGAAGGGCTCAGCTCCATAAGTAAGTAAGTAAGGCAAATTATTACGTGGTTTATAATTATCATCCGTAATTTGGGGCCTCCTCCGAGTGAATCACCCTGTAGTACTTCATATCTGTGGTGAGAATGCACAAGGCGAAGAGAAACTCTGATGTGCTATATTTACGGATGACAAAAAGGTGTTTCCTATGTTGGTGGTCAGCTACCACCATACAGAAAACATATGGAATAGATCAGCGAACACTTAAAATAAACATATAACTGAAATTTTTGTCCAACAGCAGACGGGAAGAAACCATCTGGACGACCAAGGCATGGATGATACGATAAATTAAAATGTAAAGATAACCCGGTGCGTAATTAATGACAATGCCATGAAGACGTGTGCCCAGTTTTCGAGGTCTTCAAGAAAGGAGGTCGCTATACCGACTACAGATGCTAGGCTAATAACAATATGTGTCTTACAGAATTTCTTTAAGTGTTGATGAATGTGCAATGGATTGCCCGTTAAAGATTGACTGCCTGCTAAATTGCTGCTGGCCCTCGCCAGCACATTAATTCTTGGTTCCGAGTCCCACGGGACTCACGACCATATTTTACTGTCTGACGACTCTGGGAACCTTCAGACTGCCTCTAAGACTTGGAGTCAGTGTTACTTTACGACTAGCGGTTTACCGCCCATCAATTCGTCTTGTATCCAAGCCCCTTGTGATTCACGACCAGAGATCCCTTTGCAATTGAACCCTTGTAGTCACGGTCCTTATGTAACATCTTCGACGAGAGGACTGGTTTGTCTCTTATGAATATGCTTCGCTTTCGTCAAGTGTACGTATCTCACTTATAGCATAGGTCTATATGGTTATAGGGAATCTTTTCTTCCCGGAAAGCGGCCCATCCGATAATTAGGAATATAGAACTCCTCAAGGGGGTTGAGACATGTCTCTCAGAGCAGAGCCACATCTATATGTAAGTCTTGCAGCTGTTCGCTGAGCTCAGTATACATATAAGAATTCAGTCCGTACCTCACAGAAAGCACATTACGTCTCCATAACAACGCCCAACCGGTTAATGCTGTTTAGGGAAACAATCGCTGTTTATTGTGAGAACCATACGGAACACATAAATACACTGTGTAGGCAGAGTGCACAGTTTTAGTATCTTGAAGTCCGTACCTCACAGGAAACACACTCCGTCTCCATAGCAACGCCCAACCGGTTAATGCTGTTTAGGGAAATAATCGCTGTTTACTGTGAGAACCATACGGAACACATAAATACACTGTGTGGGCAGAATACACAGTTTTAGTTGATACTGAAAGCAGGTGGTGCTTTATGGTTATGAGATTTGAGCCTCGTATGGCTTTCAGTATTATGACTGCTGTCTTCTGGGTTGTAAATCGATGTATGTTGGCAGAGAGCACCGTTTCGGAGGAACCTGGAGCCTACATCTTCAAGGTATATATCCTAAGGACAAGAGCACACGGGTTCCTACGAAAAACGTGTCTTCCCATCCCAGGTTTCAGTAGTCTTGCATGAATCTGTCCAAGAGAGGGACCGGTGGCAGGCTCTTATGAACACAGTAATATCCCCTCTAGTGTCATGAAAGACATGGAATTTCCTGACTAGCTGAGCGACTATTAGTTTGTAATTAGATGAATTAGTTACCTATGTCACGCTAAGAATATGCAGTCTGGCAAATTTTAATCTGAGTTAGCTGAAGGCAGAGTTGTCTCTATGCTTAATTAGGCACCACGGCTTTGAGATGTATGGAGGAGAGAAGGAATAGCTCCACGCATTAACCTAGGCACTAGATGGAAGTGAGGGGTCAACTTCTCGCCCCGGCCGCTCTATTTCCGAGGGACATAAGCCCCACCCATTGGTTGGGCTTCAGAGGCGGCCTGTCTCTGACGATAACAGAATCCTAATTCTTCGATAATCCAGCCTGTAGTCACTATATTGACTGAGCTAACAAAGTCAGACAAGAAAGTACAAATACCATGCAGAGTGTTGCCAAAAGCACCAGTTAAACTCTAGTCCAAAGTATAACCGAGTTCACCAAGTCAGCATCGGAAAAGTACTGGAACTATTTTTAGATTTACAGAGCATGCGCCTTGTGATACAAACCAAATAATCAGCATGCAATAAATAATTTGAGTTCTTTAAATTGCCGCCGATTTACGTTGTAACTACATTCATGAAAAATTGCTGTGTAACGCGAAGACACGTACATCTAAGGCGGAATTTTTCATAGGTTCAACAAATCTAAGGTTCTTAGTTTCAAATTCACGTTGCTGATTTAAGGTCATCAGAAGAGTACTATCTGTGTACATAGGACTTTACCAACGTTTCAGTGGAACGTGCTGCTTCCATCTTCAAGGACGAAGATTGGACTTAGCAAGTAGCAGGCAAGAAGAAAGGCGCACAGCTTTAGCAAAACACGATGATTTCTCAGTATTTTGCAGGGCTCTGCTTACGGCATACGTCTTGCTCGCTATCAGCTTGGCTCACTCTTCAAACTTGAAGATGGAGGCAGTATGTTCCTTCGAAGCTTCAGTGAACATTTACCAGACTGCACGGCATTACATACCGTAAGGTATGGTGACAGCTGTGAGAAACTAAAATCCAATGTATAGTTCCGTTGCTAGCCAAAGACCTCGAAATAAGCGAGACAACAGCCGTTGCTACGCTAAGAACGTGAGATGAGCCCTTGTATTAGACCTGTTTCTGGGCAACGGCTCTGCAAACACGTTCCAGCTGCAAGGGTTACGCATGCAACGGGGGAAACTGGGTGTTGCCTACGCGGTCCGCGCCGGGGAGATTGAAAGAAGAGAATTGGGGCAACCAGTTTAGTTGACAGTTGGCAGTCAGTTCTGTACTGGAATTCTGAAGGAAGGACATGAGTGCGGGAAGTTGAAGAATCTTCATTGTTAGAATCCGTTACTTGAAACGGCTGAAGACAATGCAGGCTTGAGAAGTGCAGTAATTTGCGAATTGTGCAGATTTGCTATAGCGCCGTAATTATGGCTCCGAGTCGTGCGTATAAGTGGCCAATAAATCCAATCTCCAATCCATACCTGCAACAATATTAATGCACTGTTTCGTATTCCTACCACACTGCATGGCGTCACATCATAGACGACGGTCCCTTGGTGCTCCAGCCTCAAATGGGCCTACTGTACCATCCCCTGATGACAGATGAGTATGCAGCACTCAATGGACTGATCTGTATCTATGGCTCTAGTCCTTTGTTGGACCTTGGCCGGGGGATCAGCCCGTCGCAAGGCCGCTATCTAGACACAAAACAACACAAACACAGAATAAACGCACAGAGACACCAATGCATTGAATGGGATTTGAACCCACGTACCCAGAGTTAGAGCGGGCGAAGACGCGCGGCCACTGTGACCGGCAAAGGGAAGGGACTGTTAGGAATTTGGACTTCTTTCCCTTTTAATTCCTTGACTTATGGTCCATGACTGCATAGCGTTTGCTCTACTAGTTGTTGCGTGTTATTTGCCGGGCAGTAACGAAGTTACCCCGGAAACTGGATAACCTTCATTGAAGGTTCGTTGCCTGGGAACTGCCCACATTCAAGCAAACGCTACAGTGACAGTTCAGGTACCACTGCTTAGCAACGGCGAGTAATGAGTCGTTGCTATGTAAGGTCTACAACAATATGTGACTATGGCAGGCACCCACAGTGGATCGTGTGCTAGCCAATCGCAAACTAGAAACCATTCGCTGCCTGGTGCTAGGAAAAGCCTGCAACAATAAGGACAGTGACATGTTTTCTATAGGTCCGACTCTAGGTCATATAACAAAATACATTGAGTGGGAGTTAGACAGTTCTACATTCTAGTGAGAGTTGTTAACACGAAAGGACCGACTGTAAAACGACTTGTTCAACATTTTGTGTTACAGTTACGTCATTGAGTAATAAAGTGACGTCGCAAGAATACGTCTCGAGGCCTTGTTTCACGACAGGGAGAATCTAAGTTCTCGAAGAACACCTACCAAAAAGCCACTCTGTCCACTGCAAATCCACAAGGACGAAATTTAAATTGAAATTGAACGCGAGCCTCTGCCTAATTCCTAAAATAGGGCAAAAGTAGCCAATTCCGTGAGGAACCCCATTTCGTGGTACGGCACTGTACGTTTCCACAGTAGACAATAGTTCTCTCGGATGGCTCCGTTACTGAACACACCCAATTCCGTTGAGAATTCAGAGCACCGTAAGATGAAGCAAGTTACACCACGAAACTGGTTAGGTCTGACCTACGTAAGGAAATACAATACAACGTGCCCAGAAACACGCACTGCGAGAGAATTAGATTACTCAGCAGTGACACACGTGCCTTGCGGGCCACAGTCACCAACAGCTGTCCCTGTGTCACGTTTCACGGGTAACCACGTACACACACCCCGGTGCCCGCTCCTTCATGCTTCGGGTGGGACAAGACAGAGTCCCGCAAGCGAGCCCCCTGTACCGGTCCCGGATGACATGACAGAAAGGAGGTATGGGAGGCAAGACCGATGAAAGAAAAACCTCCGTGGCTTGAGTCCGCAAGCGAACTATACCGACCGAGCGACCGCCGTTTGTCGGCGAAGTTAGTGCCAACTTTAGCGGATAGAGGGTGTCGCGTGGTCAGCGCAACGAATCCCCACGGCCGTTAATTTCGGTTTTCTAGACCGGAGCCGCTGTTTACTTCTAATATATTATATATACTATTATCACGAGGCTGAGTGGACCCCGTTCCAGACCACAACTTCTCAGAAAATCTGGTAGCGCCGGGAATAGAACCCTGACCTCTGGATTTGTAACTCTGACCACTAGACCACAGAGGCGGTCCAAACCGATGTAAACGTTGAAGTTGTCCCTGTCCTTAACTAATCAGGCATTACTCCATGAAGACGTATGTGGGAGTGCATGTATATAAGGTAAAAGGTAAAGCTATCCCTGTAACAGGCCGTGGAGGCCCATAGGGTTGTGAGACGTCGAGGCTCCCACATTTTCTAGACAATCGGCTCAAAGATGGCGGTGAGGTTGTCAGCCTTACGCGCAACCGGCCACCCTTTACCCCCAGGAAGATCCCTGGTACTCATTTCTGCTAGAGGCTGAGTCGACCCCAGGGCCATAGTGCGGCTGGAAGGTTTAGGCCAATTGAAAAATCTAATGACCTCATCGGGAATCAACGCGCAATCTTCTGGCTTGTAGCACAGTGCCTCAATCAACTACTTAGATACATGCATTCTTCACTTCGCCTCTAGTTGAAGGTGTGGTCAGCTTCACGCCCCGGCCGCATTATCACCAGACAAAGAGCCCTCTGGTACCAATTAGGAGGCTGGGCTTCAGAACACTTACAGGTCGTCACTACCTCTGATCGCCACACTTTATAAATCACTAGCACACATGCTAAGTCTTTTCCAGGCTGCAATATCTTCACCAGACGTTTCCTGGTAACGGCTTCTAACAATTGATATTCTTCTGCTTCTGGACTCAAGTCTCTGTGGACGCCGCCTCCCTTCCAACCGAATTATTCTTGCTTCAATGGTTCTACTTTACAACCCCTCTGGACGGACCGAGTAGAAAACACCGTTTCCAACAGTACCTCTATTGTTGCATGTGTATCCGTTGCCGCGGGAATGTGTTTATCTCGCGGTCGTTGCATGGTAACGGATCTACAAGCTACACAGAGTACACTGGGTCACATCCCAGAAGACAGTAATGTTTATATAAAATATAAAATTCAATGCCATTACATCTAAATCTTGTCTAGGAGAGGGGGCAACGGTTCAGAGAGCAGAGCGCGTCACTTACACGACAAAATTGCATGCTGATTTGAAGCTGGGAAGTCACGTGTTGCTGATTAGAGGTTTGTCGAGACATACATAGACATGCTTTCTGCGACCATACAAAGGAAAACCACAGACCCTTTAATTACATCACAGGAAACAGAAGGACTAGGCGACAAGATGTAATAGGGTGTGTTGTAAAAAGGGCGTAACTTCAGCTTCATGAACATGCGACAGAGTACTATCCTCTGGGATAGTTGCTTTCACGTTGGTATCTTACTAGGCTTATTCTAACATGAATGCGGAGTTGAAATGTCCGTCCGAAATTCAGGTTGACTTCCAACGGACTACACGGTGTTATATCCCAAGTGATAATACTCTTCATAGTATCCCTGTAACAGACCGTGGAGGCCCATAAGGTTGTGAGACGTCGAGGCTCCCACATTTCCGTTGAATAAAGGTTCAGTTTCAGACGGGGTTTCCTATACTTGAAGCAGCAGTTCACATGATTTACATACAGCACAGCAAGAAATTGCTGGGAAAATCCGCGCATGCGCCTGTTTAGTCTACACCCCCGTCTGTGCCGATCTAGCGTGGCCCTTATCGGACATCGTGCCGCTTTATAATCTCTGTAGTGTCTGGGGCAACAAATGCTGAAGGCCTTGATTCAAGGCTGACACGTGCTTGATCCTTCTAAGGTGTAAGCCCCGGGATCTCACGCTCTGCAACAGAAACAGCTCATCAAATGATACACAAAGGCAAAACTGACTTGCCAGAATCGAGCGAGGCACAACAACCACATTCTTAACAATTTTTTAAAACTCGACGAAGGAGTGTCGCGACCCACATTTTGATAAATTATGGTTTACACTGTGATCATGTCCCGGTGAAGCATGCGTATTAATTCTAGAGCGAAGTTATGGAAGTTTCACGACTCTCAGCAACGCCTTCCACGTTCCCTCTTCAATGGCTATCACTTGCACCGCTATTCGCGATGGAGTGTCTTGGTTCTTGGTGGTTCCCTTACCCAGTCCCTAGGCAACGAAACATAAACAAGCCGTTGCCGAGTAACTGCTTAAGCAACAGAGCCCGAATAGTTGAGTTTCCACAGCAACGAATGCGCAAGAATAGGGCGTCCATTGTTAGGCAATGCCTGACAATAGATGATATTCACTGATTATCAGCAACGTGATTTCTGTAAGTGATCCGTGACGAGCTAATGTAGGTGGCAGTGAACACTGTTCAAGATCCAATGAGCGGTAAGTGAAGAGCAAAGAACGAAGACACTCCACCGGGAATAGGGATGCAGAAGATAGCAACTGAAGAGGGAATTATAATTGTGAGTGTAAACAAATTATTCTTCAATAAACATCGTTTCTTGTCTCGTTACCTAGGAAACACGTGACAGTATACTGTAACGTGGATGGACAGAGCGTTGCCAGGTAACAGACCGTTAAATATCTCACGACGCGATACACGCTGGAAACAGCGGAACAGCGAGGTTATGGAACCCGCTTCTAGGCAACGGATCAGTAAACATACTTCCGCGCAGGCGCAATGACGTCACACTTCAACAGTACTAGCTATCACGTGACGGGTATCCCATGGAATCGTGCCGCGACCGTTGCTATGCAATCGTTCGGTAAACACGTTCCAACAATATACGCTGTTTTATTATGCTGTTAACCCTCGTTATCTTTAATATCACCCTTTAAGGTTTCAGAAATTTCCAAAAATCTGCCTTGGTTTTCAAACATCTGCTCTTATTTCGGCTGCTTAAGTCGCTAAATGCATTAACAACAGAAACAAGTACTGCTGGGAAGAGCTAATCGCCTCTTTTCCTTCCATTACAATTATAGTATCTGATGCCAAAGGGAGGAAATAACTTTATCAGGCATGTGTAATGAAGTCAATAAAAAGAACAATGCCGTCTTTTGCGATGTGGCGCCGTGTAGATGTGTCCACACAAAATTTACACGGCGCCACACCCCTGAAGACGGCATTCTTCACAGTCACCGCCGTGAAAACCTCAAATCTTACAAGTCAATAGAAGAATACAATTTGGGAGGCCCAAAATTTTGGTATTACTGAGAGGAGGGAATTATGAACTGGCCGTTGATGATCTCAGATGGCATGATATACATGACGAGTTCTATATGGATCGGCCTCAGGCATTCAGGTAACACTGAGGTTGTCGCCTCAACAATTGGAGAGGTTTCAATGTTAGTATTACTGATTGGGGTGGGGTGGGGATTTATGAGGTACGCCGTTGGGATGACCTCAGGTGGCATGATATACATACCAAGTCTCATGAAGATCGGTTCAGGGGTTCAAAGGTTGTATGAGGGGGGTTCAAAAACACACACACACACAGACAGCAAGGCGATTTCATAATCCTATTTTAATTTTTCAAAATCGCAAAAGTAGTCTAGAAATAGTAATCTTAAGAAAATACGACCACAATTCATACGAGCAATGTATAATGACAGTATAATGTTCATGCTACTACGATTACGTATGTATATATGTCAACGGGTGGGTTTCCCATCGATGTTTCAGACAATTACATTGCAATTTTATAAGCATACTGCTGTGATTACGTCAGAATGACGTCGCAAAATTGTATTACGTTGATTCAGACAATACGTAATTGGACACGTGGCTTATCATGTAATAAGCTATGTGATTAGGTACAACAAATTGGAGACAGATAAGAGACGTTGTGGCTTTTTGTCTGTAGCTAGCTTAACTTACTCTGAAGATTAAGCCAGCGTGTCCCTCCGAAACGTCGGCGAACTTCTTACCAGACTACACAGCGTCACATCCCAGAAGACGGATGTAAGGCCATGTAGTCTGGAAGAAATACAAAGACGTTTCGGAGGAAAGTACTGTCTCCATCTTCAGGGTCGAAGAGCACGCCAAGAAAACAAGCACCAAAACGCAGCGGGAAAGTTGGTTTGCTGCGCCGTCTACATAAGCTCCAGGAGCCTCTAACAGAAATGAGTATCACAAATCTTTCTGCGGCTAAAGGGCGGACGGGTGGCGCGTAAGGCTGACGTCACGGCCACCTGTGAGCCGACTGTCTAGGAAACGTGGGAGCCTCGGCGTCTCACAACCCTCTGGGCCTCCAAGGCCTTTATTTTGAGGGCGTAGTTAGTCGATGCACTGTCCTACAAGCCGGAATGTCGCGGGTTCGATTCCCGATGGGGTCACTGTATTTTTCAATTGACCTAATCCTTCCAGCCGTACTATGGCCCTGCTGTCGACTCAGTCTCTAACAGAAATGAGTACCAGTAATCTCCCTGTGGGTAAAGGGCGGCCGGCGCGTAGGGCTGACAACCTCACCGCCATGTGTTAGCCGATTGTCGCCGATGTGGGAGCCTCGACGTCTCACAACCCTATGGGCCTCCAAGGCCTATTACCTTTTTTACTGAAGAACAAGGTGTTTAAATATGAGATACCTTTCGCTTCTGAAACAACTATGCTCCACATATCAGGTTTGTACCTTTCGTTAGCTAACTAAACTTAACATACAAGTGCTTGGTATTTACAGACAAGCGTATGACAGGATCAAATGGCCACTTCTATGGGGCTTACACTCTATGTCAGCAACAGTTGTGACGCGTGATAATAATGTTAAGTAGTTCTTAGCCTATTTCTTTATTTCGCAAAAATACAAGGAGGCGCATGAGATCACCTTGCTGTCTGTGTATCGCCCCCCCCCCAATTTTGGTTTAGGGGCTGACGAGTTCACCTTGTCAGCTTACGTAACGCTCAGTAACTGACAGTGCACAGCGCTGAACGACTGGACGAGAGCGAATAATGAACCGGAAAGGATACGAAAGGAAGATTGGACTAATTTAAGGTATTGTGCCATATTTGCTCGAAGCAAGAACCGCAGAGCCAGAGAAACAGCCGTTGCTAGCGAATGACTCTGAAGCGACATTCGTTTTCAGGCAACGGCCGCGAAGCATGCAGTGGAACGTCCGTTGCTAGGTAGCAGATTCTTAAAAAGCGAGAAAAGACGGCCTCTGTTAGGAAACGGTTCCGTAAACACGTTATAGCGGAAATGGTTAGCAAACGAGACCGAAAGGAGTTTTCCATGTGGTCCATGCCGAGATGTTATAAGCAAGGGACAAAGTTAGTTGAGTCTTGTACGGGAGGCTGTAAAGATACGACTTTACCGCGTGAAGCTGAAGAATCTACGCTGTTAGAAGCAGTTGCCAGGTAACGGCTGGTGAAGACAGTAGGCTGGAAAAGGCTTAGCGGGTGCTGTGGTGATCTGTGAATTGTGGAGATTAGCGGTGGCGCTGTAATTGCGTGTAGTTCTGAGTCTGGTGTATAAACGGTCAGTAAATCCATTCACCAATCCAAACCCCGTCTATAATCACACTCATACAGGTGACACTATTATCCAGATATGTTTGGTGTGACTGAGAAAACCTCGAAACACCTTAGTTAGTTATTTAGTTATTGGAGAGGGTGGGTTTCCCCATGCACCGCGACCAGTTTGATCTACTGTGCTTCCCTCTATGATATTCTACCAGTCTCTATACCCTACCGATATTGGTGCCTACCATCAGTCCCGACCGAGCCAGCGAGTTCGCCTCTACTGGCTTGGCGGTATCTATAATGCTTCCCCCATCTATCAGAGGCGTTAGAGACTACTGTTGGGCGGGAAACGTCCTGGAATTTGGCTCAGTGACCTCCTTTGGAGATTGAGGCTCTTTTACATGCCGTAAAGCTACGACACGGGACCCATGGCTTGAAGTCCCTCCCGGAGGACTTGTTCCCTGAATTTTTCCGCCCTTAAAAATTCCACGAACTCTGCCGGGTTTGAACCCACGTACTACGAGTCATGAGGTGGGAACGTTACCTCTAGACTACGGAGGCCGCTTCGAAACACCTTAGTCACAACAGTAGGTGCCGGTGTCCCCCGTACATAGAATACGACAATATACTATATTCAATCGTTATCTTCTGCGATATAACGTCGTGTAGCTTGTTGAAAGATAACCGACGTTTCGGAGGAACAAACCTCCTTAATATTCAGGGTAGAAGTCTTATTGGCTACATCATTCTGGTTTCTTGCTTTACTGTTCGAGACTGAAGATGTAGGCGATATGTTCTTCCGAAACGTCGTCTGACATTGAATGGACTATATGACGTTACATGCCAGAAAACAGAACTCGTTCATATTCACCGCTCCGAGAACACCAGATCCAGCACATCACTATATTTAGTCAGGAATTTGATTCGACGTTTCGACTATGATGAACCGAGCGAGCTCAGTTCACAGCCCGTCTGTGACTCAGTTATATTNTCGTGTAGCTTGTTGAAAGATAACCGACGTTTCGGAGGAACAAACCTCCTTAATATTCAGGGTAGAAGTCTTATTGGCTACATCATTCTGGTTTCTTGCTTTACTGTTCGAGACTGAAGATGTAGGCGATATGTTCTTCCGAAACGTCGTCTGACATTGAATGGACTATATGACGTTACATGCCAGAAAACAGAACTCGTTCATATTCACCGCTCCGAGAACACCAGATCCAGCACATCACTATATTTAGTCAGGAATTTGATTCGACGTTTCGACTATGATGAACCGAGCGAGCTCAGTTCACAGCCCGTCTGTGACTCAGTTATATTCTACTCTCTACTGTTCCCGTAATGTAAACGCCCTTCACTTAACACCTGAATGATTGTGCATACAATCAAAATCAGTTGTATAAACACAGGAACATAATGACGAATATAATACATTTTTCTGAGCAGGCGGAAATTCTTGAAACTTTCCATGCACCTCCCCCGCCTTCGCCCATTCAAAGAAAACTGTTCCAACACGAAACTTCCATCCCCTCCCCTTGTTCTCCCCACTCTTTACACACCTTCCCCTTCCTTTCCTCTCTTCTTTCGGAAAAAAAAAATACAAGCTTTGATTACAGCTGTTTGAACTGCACTTCCCCTGCGACAGTTTACCTCCGTGAAGCCCTCCTCCCGCCCCTACCCCCCCTTCCTTAATCAACAGCGCGATGGCATCATTATAAAGGTGGACTTCTGTACCTGACTCAGTTCATTCAATAAAAACTTACGAGATAGACATAATCGAGATATTGTTAGCAACAATTATATCGATCAAGATATCTGCGCGTGTAAATGAGTGACAGCTTAGGACCGAGATATTTTTAACTATATTAGTGGTTATCTGAATTAAATAAAATCTGAGGAGACATTAAGTCATCTTGCGAATAACCTGTGTCCACAATTACATGATTTCGTCACAATATCACACAGGAGACGCGCTGATTTACGTTCTGACAGCCGTCAAGAAGGGCGTACGAGAAGTGATAGTGGCGAATTTAAGTGTGAACTTATTATTGATATTTTATGAGTAATCTGACTAATCACATATCAATTAATTACAACTGTGAGGCATACAGCCTAGTGTTACGTAAACACTTAAGCGTAACAGTGCTCCGGACCTAACACGTGGTTCTGACATTGGCAAAATGGGGAAAATGAAGTGGATCCTAGGAAGAAGTCGAACCCCTGCCCTCGTTTTCCCAAGATGTGGGGTAAGTGCTTTTAACGCTTTATAATCCCAAAAGCTTGACTTCGAAATAGTTAATTTAAATATCTCTCCTTTTGCTCCCACTTTGGAGCGTAGGGCTGATTTCTCAGTTTCATGATCATTTTACAGACGGTAGGACTCCTTGGATGGATGATCAGCTCGTCGCAAGGCCTATACCTAAACACAGGACAACACAAACATAGAATAAACGTATAGGCACATCAAACATCCATGCCTTGCGTGGGATTCGAACCCACGATCCCGACTTCCGAGCGAGCGAAGACAGTACATGCCTTAGACCGCTCGGCTACCGTGACCGGCTAATTTAAATATGATCTTTCTTTATTAATATGAGTGTCTTTAATATTGATTGATATAGTGTTCTTAATCCCAGATAAAATTGAAATATGAGTCATATCTAACAAAGACTTAGACTGGAATTAGAAATATTACGACAGGAAACAAATTTAATTCAAACACCACGTTCAATGGTTATTCCATATGGATTAAATTTTCGATTTATTGCAATGAAATACAAATACTTTAACATTATATTTATATTTCAGTCCTTTCAATACGTGGACAACTAAATGTTAACATCTGCTTTAACGCCAAAAAGACTGCATTTTGCAGTGTTGTTTTCATATCGCTCTTAATATAAACAAGGCATTTGCTCAGATTTACTAGAGATGCAGTGTTTCCTGTGAGGTACGAACTGAATGTTTAAATGTTAGAGATGCAGTGTTTCCTGTGAGGTACGAACTGAATGTTTAAATGTTTAGACAAATTCAAAAGTTCCGCATTAAAAATTGATTTGAATGGATGCAATTTTTAATGCGGAACTTTTGAAAATTCGATACAGATTTGCTATGCCGATATTTTCTAGCTGGAGGGAGCAGACTAAAGGCACATGATTCTTGTGTCTAGAATATATTTCCGACTTACTGTAAAATGAAAGTCATGTTTTCCACTGTGCAATATTTGCTTAAGCACTACACTGCAACACGATGTCAGAATCTTATATAACTAGTTTCTACAATGGGTCTATTCGCAATACTAGACAATGGTCAAGTCCAGAAACGTAGTAATCCTAGATGCAATATAAAACTTTCCGAACCCTGGAAAATTTTTATTGTGGATGGCACTGTTGTGTGATTAAAGAATTTATTTCTTCCGAACAGTGCAAAATCAAAATACAGCCATTCGTTGCCCCCCCCCACACACACACACACACAAAAGCAGAAAATATATGAGTAACATTTCTACAGAAAAAAATCCTTGAATTCAAATTACTTTCTTTTTCGTTCCAAATTGGGACATTAAAACCTCGAGTACAGAATTCTTACGTTCTGCGAAGTGAGCGACATGCTATCTGGAAGTAGTTACCTAACGGGCTGCCAGATGGCAGGAGCGTGCATACCGAAACGCGCCTTGTCAACAATACACTTAACATTGCAACCACAATACTTCTGACTGACACACCATTGCAAAACAAACAAGGCTGAAGTTATGCGTTCCTCGCTTGTATTTTGACTAGCCTACAAGCTGGACGACCGGATAATTGGGGTTCATTCCTCGGCAGAGGCAAAGACTTTACTCCACAGCTTCCAGACCGGTTCTGGAGCTCATCCAGACTCCTATACCGGGGTGTAAAGCGGCCGGGATGTGAAGCTGAACGCTTACTTCCACTTAGTGCCGATGTAATAAATACGTGGATCTATACCTCCGTTCCCCCATACGTCTTCTGTTACTATTATATTCATTTAAATATCTACTAAACTGCCTGTTCTTTGTAAATATACTAACGTTCAACGAGTCACCTGAAAGTGTCTAAAATATGTTTGAAGGCACATATGGCCTCAGCCGCAGCCTGACAGAACAAAGGTACCGTGCCCACAACGAGATCACCGCTATAGCGAGTTTTGTTCAGATCGAAAAATTGAAAAACAGAATTTATTAACTTTATAATAATGACTTAACGATCCAATGATGGCGCACATTCAAACAACTTCCTGACACAATAGAGGAAGCATTTCAATTTATGTTCATCTGCTTCCCGGTAACTGTAGCATTATCTCTTTAAGTTCTTCATTCAAACGCTTGTACCGGCCTCCCATTTCTTACAAATGTCCTTCTGCAGTCAAATTCATATTCCGCACTTCCCCCATTGGTGCAACGTAATCTCCATACTGCAACAAGAACCCCTGAGAAGAACCAATCGCCTGTTTTCCTTTGATACGACACGGACCGCATAAAAACTAAAAAATTAGGGAACACAGAGAGACAGCAAGGTAATCTCGTAAGCTTCCTTTTATTTTCTTAAATATACCAGATCCTGGTACTCATTTCTGTTAGAGGTTGAGTCGACCCCAGGGTCATAGTGCGGCTGGAAGGATTAGGTTAACTGAAAAATCCACTGACCTCATCGGGAATCGAACCCGAATCTTCCGGTTTGTAGCAAAGTGCCTCAACCAACTACGCTACCGCGTGCCTAGGCATAATATAGGTACTAATGATAAATATGAAGAGCAATGGAAGACTAAATTGTGTAGTTCCTGCCAGTTTCGTCTTAACAGATTGAAGTAATTGAAGAAAAGTTGTGGTCTCAACTTCTTGCCAGAACTGCTCGTTAACAGAAGAGGATATCCCACACTCTGTAACAGTGGCACTTGAATTTCAATTGCCTTTAGCATGGGCGGATACACGCTGGCTTCCCACTACGCAGACCCCAGGTTCAGACCTAGGAGACTTAATCTGAGATTGAAGGTGGACGAAGTGGCACTGGAGCAAGGTTTTCTCCGAAGTTTCTTCCATTTCCCCCTGCTAATCATCACTCTGCCACCGCCTCACACTCACCTATCATATCCTTGGTCTTTATGTTTTGGGCCTCACTTCTGATCTGACACTCGCTTGGCTTAAAATTGCTATAAAATCTATTCAAGCTATTTTTTTTTCTGGGGGAGGCACTTAGAAGCATCCGCTGTCTGCAGGGTCTCAAGTATGTTTCATTCTTTCAAGCACAGAGGTATATACGCGCCACCCACATCGACATAAAATAGTGCGTTCTGTTCACAGCGTGTATTTCTCGGTCTCGTCGATAACAAGTGTCAATTCCGTAAATTATTAAACAGACGGTCTTTGTAATAAAGACGAAGTGTGTTTTCTGTGAGGTAGGAACTTTTTTGCGGTCCGTGTGAAACGTTCTCAGTAAAAAAAAACGTAAAACTATCCCTGTAACAGACCGAGAGGGACCATAGGGTTGTGAGACGTCGAGGCACCCACATTTTCTAGACAGTCGGCTCACAGATGGCGGTGAGTTGTCAGCCTTACGCGCCGGCGCCCTTTACCCCCGGGAAGATTCCTGATACTCATTTCTGATAGAGGCTGTGTTGACCCCAGGGCCATAGTGCGGCTGGAAGGATTAGTTCAATTGAAAAATACAATGACCTCATCGGGAATCGAACCCGCGACCTTCCGACTTGTAGCATAGTGCCTCAACCAAATAAGCTACGGTGTCAACACCTCGGATAATATAGCGTTGATTGGTAGCATGAGTAGGTGAAAGATGAATTGGGAAGGATTTGTAGGGAAGCGACCGTGGCCTGAATTTTCCTACAGGGATCAAATCACGTGACCGAAGACCGGCTAGCTCCTTCAGGAGTTTCGTCAATTGTACTCAGCCGCCCATCCAAATGTTGCGATGGTACACGACCGCTTATTTCCGCGTTCTTTTCAACTCATTATTCGCTACAAATTAGTCTTCTGGAATGTTATTCCGTTTACCGTGAAGATGGGAGTAATAACTTCCTCCGAAACGTCGGTACCTATACCAAATTACAGGGAGTCACATTCCAGAAGATCGTGAGAACGTCAAGTCGCACATCACTGTCACTCAATGATTTATTATCTGGGGTGTTGAAATTGTCATTAAATATATATACAGTATATAAATAAATATAGATAAACGTCGGCAGTGTTATGTGAATGCTGGCGAAGGTCGGACTTGAAAGCCAGCATGACTATTGGCGCATTACTGAAGCCAGGCTCACGATACAGGGATATGTATTGGACGGTACAACCAAACGTCCAATTAAGGGTAGGGGCACGCGGTACCGTAGTTGGTTGAGGCACTATGCTACAAGCCGGAGGATCTGGGGCTCGATTCCCGATGAGGTCATTCGATTTTTCAATTGACCTAATCCTTCCAGCCGCACTATGGCCCTGGGGTCGACTCAGCCTCTAACAGAAATGAGTACCAGGAATCTTCCCGGGGGTAAAGGGCGGCTGGCGCGTAAGGCTGACAACTCACCGCCATCTATGAGCCGACTGTCGAGAAAATGTGGGGGCCTCGACGTCTCACAACCCTATGGGCCTCCACGGCCTGTTACAGGGATAGCTTTACCTTCTTTTTGCCCATTAAGCTATATCAAAGGAACGCTGTAAATTAGCAGTACACTTAACAAACTCCGTGGCTTTAGTCCGCAAGCGAACTATACCGACCTAGCGACCGCTGCTTGTCGGCGAAGTTACTGCCGAATTTTAGTGGATAGATAGTGTCACGTGGTCAGCGCAACGGATCCCCACGGCCGTTAATCTCGGTTTTCTAGACCGGAGCCGCTACTTCCTTGAAACAGCTCCTCAATAAACCTCACGATGCTGGGTGTACCCCGTTCCAGACCCACAACTTCTCAGAAAATGTGGTAGCGTCGGGAATCGAACACGGACCTCTGGATCTGTAGCCAGGAACTACAACATAAAGAGAATTCTGAGACTGAGATTCCGTTGAGATCAAGGTCACATAGCGTGCGGGGGACGGGGGAATTCACGTTTTATTCTGCAGTGCATTGGGCACTGCCTGGACATGAACCGTATCGTACTCTGCGCCCCAAGGAGCGAGCTATCTCGGGCGAAATGTCATCTGCCGTCTGGCGCAAGACGAGACATTTCTTTCTATCCGTCGACATAAAAATGTAACTTCTTTTTACTGTTTCTTACTGGGGACCTCGTACTGAACATCCAAAGCTGTTGTAATATTTATTATGTAAAAGTTATCCCTGTGCTTAACTAAATAAGCACTACGCAATGAAATAGCATGGGGGCGTCAACGTATAGATCCACGTTT
This sequence comes from Cryptotermes secundus, assembly GCF_002891405.2. NCBI lineage: Eukaryota > Metazoa > Arthropoda > Insecta > Blattodea > Kalotermitidae > Cryptotermes > Cryptotermes secundus. The sequence continues at coordinate 55,324 of NW_019731616.1, forward strand.
TCTTGACCTCGGCATTAGCTGGAGGTGATGGTCAGCTTCACGCCCTGGCCGCTTTACCCCCGGTACGCATTGGATAGGAGGCTGGGTAAGCCACAGAGCCGGTCTGGACGACATGGAGAAGTGAAAATTTCTGCCCCCACCTGGACTCGAACCCCGACTCCTTGGTCGTCCAACCTGTACGAGTAGCCAGTCGAACAGTTAACAATGTTCTCTCGGCAAAGATTACCATAGTAAAAGCTGTTAAAGCAATGTGCAATTACTAAATTGTTTCTGTGCTTAATTACTTAAGCACTACGTCATGAAGACACATGGGGGAGTGGAGGTATAGCTCCACCTTTCTAGACCTCGGCGCTAGCTGGAGGTGATGGTCAGCTTCACGTCCCTGCCGCTTAACCACCCGAGATCTATTCGATAGGAGGCTGGATGGGCCCCAGAGTCAGTCTGGATGCTGTGAAGAAGAGAAAAACCTTGCACTGACGGGAATCGAACCAGGGCCGATGCCCAAGTACTACAGTACACTTTCGATTTGATCCTCATTACGAAACAATGTGTTACTACACGATAACGCTCGCGTGGCGTTTCGTGTAAAGTGGAGGCTATTTCAGGCCGACATATACCAAAATTAAATTACTTTAAAGCCCCAAAAAGTGCAGACAAATTCCACAAAAATTGCGTTCAGAAATTTCGGATACGAAACACACATAGAGCCACACGCCCATTTAATATTTCAAGAAAGAAAAGTCATTAAACATGAAACAAGAAACAAAATACAGAGCTGCTAGCTCCCCCCCGCGTGCCCCAATATCAAGAACCAATCTAAACGATTTCTACTCAAATTCCCACGTTTAAAGATGCGGCCTCAACAAGGCTGAAACCTAACGAATGACCGAACCAAATTCAATTCAATTACACATAGGGAAAAATAAAGTATGCATCACTCCCAGTATAAACTGTCAGGAAGAACAGATACAAATGCAGCTCCTCGAACCCAGGGAAAAGAGAGACTGGTAAAGGTCAGAAGAGGGTGATAATTAATTAACCACCATGCCATGAAGGCGTATGGGGGAGTATATGAATAGATCCACGCATTTTTGACCTCGTCACTAGTTGAGTGGTCATCTTCACGCCCCGGCCGCTTTAACCCGGTAAAGAGCACCCGGTACCCACTGGATGCACGAACCTCAGAGACGGTCTGGATGACGTGGAGAAAATTTCTGATTATACCGGGACTCGAACTCCGACACCTCGGCCGTCCAGCCCGTAGCCAGTCGCTATACCGACTGAGCTATCGAGACTGCTAAATAGTTATCAGAACGAGAAAGAAAAAAGAAACATATATGCCCATTCCATAAGCCTGGGACAGAGCGCGCCAAGAATTGTTGCGAAACGCTTAGGCCTGCATTTCTTTGCTTCCTACAGAAATGCATGTTTGACTCTTAGAGAAAAACGAGATTACCACATCGCTATTACAAAACATGGCGGATTCGTGGATATGCAAGTGAATTCTTCGCATCCTTATTAATACACAAACACAGAATTATCGCTGTAAGGTCTGCTTTTAGCAGCGCCATAGCTCAACCGGTTAGTCGCTCGCTTCCCACCGCGGCCGCCCGGGTTCGATCCCGGGTCTGGTCAAGTGAGATTTGTGGTGGACAAAGTGGCGCTGGGGCAGCATTTCTCCGAGTACTTCGGTTTCCCCTGCCAATCTTCATTCCACCAATTGCTCCACAATCACCCTCACCTATCATCTGGGGCTGGTACAATAGGCCAGAAGTGGCCGCAGTACAAGGAACTTAGTCCCACCCCACAGAAATAAAAAAAACTATGCTTTTAATATTCGAAATTACAGAACACAGGCCTGAGGCAGTAGTTAATCAAATGTAAATATGAAGAATGCCGTCTTCTGGGATGTGGCCGTGTGTAGATTTTGTGTGAACCGACGTTTCGGTGGAACGTCGGTTCATACAAAATCTACACTGCGACACATCCCAGAATACGGCATTCTCGATAGTCACCGCTGTGAAAATCTCAATTCTTACAAATGTATCTTTCTTTTCGTTAACATTTTATTATATATAGATGACGTAGAAATAACGCAATCCCCCATGCTCAAGCAATTAGAGTAAGCGACGATACCAAGTGACCCTGAATTATCAAGAACAAACGTTACAGCCAAACCATATAATTCAATACCACACACAGATAATCGTAATAATAATAATTTAAAACATAATTAAAATTTATGAGCGATAAAAGTTGACGAGAAAATGTAAAATCCTAACGCATCATACGTAAGGACATAATAATTCTTCCTGGACTAATTTTACGGCGGGAATTACACGTGACCACTTCACTGAATGCCAAGGACGGCGGTGGTCACGTGTCGATAGCTCACAAACCGTCATCAAAGCCCAACTTAAAGAGCTCTTTATCTTCTGGGATATAACGTCGCGTAGTGTCCGGTGAAGATCAACCGACGTTTCGGAACATAATTACTCTGTGTTCAGGGCTAAAGAATATGAAAAATCAATCTGCTTAATGCCTACTTCATGTTGGTTTCTTGATCTTCGACCCTGAAAATAAAGGCGATGTGTTCCTCCGAAACGTCAGTTGAATTTCACCGGGATACAAGATGTTATAGCCCACAAGATAAACTTCTTCATAGTCAACGCTGTGAAAATCTCAAACCCAAAGCAAAACTTGCCTATTGTTTAAATAAAAACAATACGTAAGGTGTTAAAATTAACTTGACATGAACAAGTTATGAAAGGTAGGTATGGGGGAGCTATACCTCCACTCCCCCATATTTCTTCATGGCATTGTGTGTAATTAATTACGCACAGGGACAACTTTACGTATGGTGTAAGAACTCTGCAGTATTCTCTCTTCTGTTTCGTTTTCTCGAAAACAGACTTGCAGAAACACTGTATCATCGGCGGGGGGGGGGTGTGTGGATATATGTACGCCCCTTCAATGCATTTTGCTTCGATACTTTCGTTCCGGTAAATACTCAGCGAGTTATTGTCGAGAGGCGCGCAAAAACGTGTTCAGGTGTTCATGTACAGTGTACGTAAATGGTGATCGATTTGAACGAAAATTGGTTGCTTCATGCATACGGACAGGCGTTACGCAGAACTGCCAAAAAATCCATGTAGCATAACAGTAACCTGCAAGCTAGAAAAGAAAGTTTGGGTGGGCCCAGAAACTGTGGATTTCTGGGTGTACTCTTCCTCTTCTTCTACCGCGGATACAAGGAACAGAATCTGTCAAAACTTGATACAAATCGGGGATCGTGTACGGCGAGGGACTTCCGTACTTGAATCTGACGACTAAGAATTCAACGAAATAAAACAAAAATTGCGAAATTAATCGCAAGACAAATAATATGACGTCACTGGAACTGTATAATGTGGGCGAACCTACACTACAGGATTTCGCGTCTGAGGATAGGGTCTTTGAGATCAAAAACGATATAAGTAAGTCAATAGCTCCGCTTTTATTTACAGTTTATTTCACGACGCTGCCAATAAAAAGGCAAGGTAAAATGTAAAGTTATCACTGTAACAGGACGTGGAGGCCCATGGGGCTATGAGACATCGAGGCTACCACATTTTCTAGATAATCGGCTCACAGATGGCGGTGAGGTCAGCCTTATGCGCCGGTCGCCCTTTAAACCCCAGGAAGATCCCTGGTACTCATTTCTGATAGTGGCTGAGTCGACCACAGGACCATAGTGCCACTGGAAGGTTTAGGTCAACTGAAAAATCCACTGATCTCATCGGGACTTGAACCAGCGACCTTCCGGCTTGTAGCATAGTACCTCAACCAACTACGCTACCCCGTGGCCTTACTGTTCTACTAGTCTTTCTTAATTTTCTTTACCTTCAAAATGGAGTTCATTTAGATATTTTTAATATCTGTAAAAAATTAGATACCTTGATAAGACATCATCTCTCGTGTGTGTGTGTTTTGAGGTTTTGCCTCATGGGACACAGAGCCGTGCAAACCGTCGAAAACTAACTTTAAACGGACTACAATTTTTTACATCCCAGAAGACAGAAGTCCGGGAATCCGACGTGTCCGTGTTATGTTGAGTGTGACATCGAGGCTTCTTGCACTTAGCAACTGGAGCAGAAACCGTACAAGCACACTGTTTCCTAGCTCGGGCTACTCCAAAATAAAACTACTTGTTAGGCTACCAATCAGAATATCGGGTATCTGAACAACCAATAACAAACCATTTGATTTTCTGACGTAAGAATTAAACATGTCCAAGAAAGTTTTCACAATCACAGACGATCTTCTGGTAAAAAGGGGCGAAGTAGGATTTTTAAGGTAGGCCTACAGAAAATCAATGCAAAAAGTACAACTAGAACGATATAATACGGTCCTGTGCAAATATTTGTTTTTTTTTTCTGGAGCAGATATAACAATCAGACTCTAAAATTTAAAATAAATTCTATACATTTTAAAATTATTATGAAATTCAACAGCTTTATGTATAATTCACAAGAATATCTGAATTTTCGTGTTATGCAGAACAGATTAACAACAATTTTTTATATCATGTTCTCATTTCTACAAAATTATTAGCAATTACTTCAATATAAGCTTCCGGAATGGCATTTGCTGTTTTTAGAATTCAACATAAAATACTTAATCTGAAATGACGCATTACCAGGGTACAAAGTGTTTAAAGCCAACCAATAGCACATCGAAAAACACGATGCATGTAACATATGTGGATCAGAAGGGAAGTTCACGGGGTTATCGGCTTACGCTGGAAAATGACCAATCAAATCATCGCAAAGTTTTGGGTTAAACTGGTTAAGAGAGCCATGTGAATTATAAAACTTATTTTAATGTCTCAAATGTGCTGTGGTCCGTTTTATTGATTGTGGTTCGTGTATATATTAATAAGATAGGCCCTTCTGAGTGGCTGGTCAGTCAAGACTCGTCTGTATCAGGAGGGGCCAGTGAAGCTTCCGAAGTTGTAAGTGTTAAACCATTACATTAAATTCATTAGTTCTGTAACAAAACACTGCGTCACGTTCTATTTTCAAATTCGCATTTTAAATCTGGAAATTTCGGCGCACTCGTAAAGAAGAGTTGAGAAAAAAAATAGGCTTCTTTGCTTCGCCATGTCGCGAACCGCTGAACTGATTTTTGATAAAAACTTATACTGGTGAATTTTATTAAAATTATGTACGATTTGAGGTTCTGACACCGGTGGTTATGAAGAGTTTTGTCTTCTGGGATATAACGCCGTGTGGTCTGTTAAAAGTCAACCGATTCATATAATTACTATCGAGAGAAAAAATACTTTGGGAAATTCCCGTGTCTGGGAAACCACTGTTGATTGTTCGGTAATCTTCATGTGTGGCTGGAAATACTGATGTTGACTGTTCGGCAACCATTTCATATGTTCGAAAAACTAATGCTGACTGTTCGGTAACAATTTCATGTGTTCGAAAAAAACAATGTTTACTGTTCGGTAACCATTTTATATGCTCGAAAAAACATAGCAGACTGTTCGCTGACCATTTCATGTGATCGAAAAACCAATGCTGACTGTTCACCCAAACAAAATCAACCAGACTCTATGAGAGTTTTAAATAATTTTTCAATTCAATTCAATTCTTTATTATTTATGTGCTGAGCCAACAGCCGCAAGGCCAATTACAGACTCTGCACAGCGTAGACAGAAGTAAAATAATATGATAATAATAATAATAATAATAATAATATCACTATGAAGCTAACAACGCAAGCGAAGTAACATATATGTATTTTGTTCCATGAAGTTGAACAGGCGGGTTATAGGTCTTTGAATCTGCCCTGAGGGCAAGAAAGTGTATTTACTCCTGTGTCCTGTGTCCTGCGCCATTTAAAATTACTATTTTGTTTTTTTTTTTACAGGGGACATACCAAAACGACGATTCTTTCACGTCCTCAGAAGATTCTCTGTTGGGGCGTCACAGAAACAGGACAACAATATCAGCGTCCTCGTCCACCTCAACATTTATCACTGGATCCACCGGCAGCAGTATTGTTAACATCCACAAACACCACGACTACAACAAGTGTCACGACAGGAGAATGTCAGTCACTAAACAAAAGGAGCTAAACCTCCTGATAACAGCACCTCAAGTTCCTGAACTCAGTACGGGCGATGACAGTTTAAAGAATAAAGTAACTGTTGAAGAACCATCGATACAGGACAATCATGTTTGTGAAATCAAACCTCAACCTCAGCCTCAACCTCAACCTGAGCACAGATGTTCATCCAAAAACAATCTTGGCCAAAGTGCGGCGCCACAAGTTCAAATCCATTGGGGCCCTCAGGTAAGTCGCATATATCTGCTCTCACTCAGTTCTTCCGAGTTTCTCAACATCTACCGAGACAGCCTATTCTAATCGAAGTTTTCGTGGTTTTCCCCACTACCCCCAGGCAATTCGACTGTCACTACCCCTTCCGTCTTAACATTTTCTTTTTCAAATTAATCAATACCATTTGACGCTACATAACCTAGAAAGTGACAGCGTTTGAAAATAAGCAACAGAATCAACCGGCAAGCAGATAGGAATGCGACTGCATCTGTTTTCTTTATTTGCTACTTACTCAAGGACTCTATCACTAGTTCTCACTACAGAGCGCCTCCTGGGATAGATAATAACGTTTCGGAGGAATCTACTGCATCCATCTTCAGGTAGAAGAGTGACACTATTCTATCATGTAGGATGAAGCTTGCTCCAAAACACTCCTCTAACCTTGAAGACTGAGATGACATGTTCCTACCAAACGTTGATATGCATTTACCAAACTACACGGTGTCATATTTCCACAAAACATTTATCTTCAAACATATCTAATAACAAAAGATACCAAGAGACAGACGTTTTCAGGGTTTCGTACCGTATTTCCTTGCGGTGGACTGAATAGCCAGTTCAATCCACTGTTCGAGCAGGCAGACTGACAGACATGTTGAGACGATACAGGGCACATTTACCCCACACAGCTGGCTTAAAAATCGACATCACAGTTGGGATAGTTTAGCACTTCCTGTGACGTAAGTACGAGTCTTTAGAAATGCATGTTAAATGTAACCAAATTTGGCACACAATAAGACAATTATTTCTGCACACAAAAGGTCAAGAGTGCGTAGCCACGTTATGAAGAGGACATACAAAGCGGAGTGGAGGAACAGCCTATGTGAAAATTATATTCCTTCTCTAGCGATGGCGGAACGCGGCAGCGAAGTCGGTTGAGGCACTATGCTACAAGCCGGAAGGTCGCGGATTCGATTCCCGATGAAGTGCATTTTTTCAATTGACCTAATAGTTCCAGCCGCACTATGGCCCTGGGGTCGACTCAGCCTCTAACAGATATTAGTACCAGGAATCTTCCTGGGGGGTAAAGGGCGGTCATCCGGCGCGTAAGGCTGACAACCTCACCGCCATCTGTGAGCCGATTGTCTAGAGAAAATGTGGGAGCCTCGACGTCTCACAACCCTATGGGCCTCCACGGCCTGTCACAGGGATAGCTTTACTTTTTTATTTTTTCATTTATTGGTGCTTAAGCCTTTCTGTTTAGCGTCCCCATTCTGTTTTAAACTTCTCGCACTCCACTAAGTAAATCCATGTAACCGAGTCCTCGAGGAGCCTATCGCGAGGCGTCTACTGATACAGGACAACATAAACACAGAAAGAACGACCCTGCGTTCTCATCGCAAGTTGAAAATAAAACCTAGAAAGTTTCTTATAACGTTAACAATCTACGTCACTACTTGATGACGTACCCTTCAAAGATGTTTCAGACAGAGCACATAAATGTGCAACTGCATCTTATAACAGTTATGTCCTCAGGACAAAAGAGTTAAGGGGTCATTAAGATACGATTAGAATAAATATTACTGATCATACGCGTTACTTTTCTTGTAAGTTCCTGACGTCATCATTTGTCGAATCTTTGACATGACGCAGTTCCGAAATTGAAAGAAGCAGAAGAAGAAGAAAAGAGAAAGCTATTACTTCAATTTAATGTACAGAGACCCACGTATCCGACTCCTGTTAAGTAAAATTATATCATGAAGCGGACTTTTAATTGTAAACCATCATTAAATATAGGTAAAGTTGTCTCTGTGCTTAACTAATTAAGCACTACACCATGAAGGCGTATGGGGAGTGGATGTATACATCAAAATTTTCTTGGCCTCGGCTCTAGTTGAAGGTGAATGGTCAGCTTCACACCCCGGCCAGTTTACCCCCCGATACCCATTGGACACGAGGCTGGGTGGGTCCCAGAGCCGGTCTGAACGACGTGGAGAACTAAAATTTCTTACCCCCACCGGGACTCGAACTCCGGCAATTAAATCAAGGAGATGAAATGAACGAGTAGCATATATGAGTTGGTTATTTATCGACGCTGTCAGTATCGAGTCGAGTGGTAGGATGGTAGATGAATGAGGAGCAGCTCATAAAATAAGAACTGACTGAGGAAAGCCAAGTATTCACAGAAAACCCACCCGTTTTATTATGTCCACCAGAAACCTCATATGATTTGGCCTAGGATCGAAACCAGGTCGCCGCGATGGGAAGTCAATGACTGCCTGAGTTATTGCACGACCCACAAAGGAGAGACACAAGAAATAAGCATAAAATTTTGTCCGGAAAACCGTAAACGAAGAGACCATTCTAAGGCTAGTATTGTGGGATGTAACAGCTTTTAGTCTGGTAGAAAGATTCAAACGCTTCGGAGGAACATTCTGCCTCCATCATCATGGTCAACTTTGTAGATGTAGGGAGCAGGTTCCACCGAAACCAGATAACACGGTGTCACATCTCAGAAGATAGTAATGTTCATATCCACGGCCGTGAATACCCGAAGTCGACACCCTCAGAGAGATGCAGGTGTAATGGGAAATTCATATAAAACACAGCGTAAAAGTGTGATCTGGATTAAACTGGCGCAGCATAAGGTTCAAGAACGGGGTCTGTGAACGTGGTAACGAACTTTCGGGTTCCATAAAAAGCGGGGAATTTCTTAATGCGAGGAGTGACATTAAGTCTGAAGAAAGACCGCGTAAGACGGGGGTTATTATACCCTGACATGCGAGATCATATGGGTATGACGGTACTGCAGACTGCTGCATTTCCTCTCCATCAGACAAGACACGCAACGAATGGCTTGGTAACAAATAAACTTCGCGTGCTGCCCAGGGTATCAGCCTCTCCAGACAAAGTTCAAAGCGTTTTGCAAAAACAATGACTTCTCTATCCGACACAAAGCCCAGTGGGTACTATATGTACCATCTGCTTTAACATATTAAAACTCTGCACTGTTCCCACACAGTGTACTTGTGTTTCGTATGGTTTCTCGTAAAAAACCCGCGACTGTTTCCCTAAAGAGAATTAACCGGTTGGGCGTTGCTATGGAGACGGTGTGTGCTCCCTGTGAGGTACGGACTTCAAGATACTAAAACTCTGCATTCTGCCCACACAGTGCATTTATGTGTTCCGTATGGTTCTCACAGTAAACAGCGACTGTTTCCCTAAACAGCATTAACCGGTTGGGACGGGGTGTGTTCTCTGTGAGGTACGAACTGAATTCTTATTTATAAATTTTTCATTCTTTAAAGGGTTAACTTATACCGGGCTACACGGCGTCAAATCTCAAAGGATAAAGACCGCCGTGAGAACCTCAAATCGAATACATTCCCGTATTATCAGCTGTTTACTGTTACAAAAAGATATTTTCAACAAACATTCCACACATTTTAGTCAACATTTCGTACTCACTTCGGTAGGGGAAACGTTAAGTATGTGCAATTTTTGTTTCTAACAGTGGTGACTATGTATATTACTGTCTTCTGTGATGTGTCACCGTGCAATCTGGTAGATGTTTACAACAAGAATATAGGATAAGCCTGTATTCTGAAGGTGCCTGCTTCTAACGTCCGCCGGAACCCCGGTTACGATGACTGCGGGTCTTTGAGGTTTTCCTCAGTCCCTATAAGCAAAAGACGGGACAACACCACGATTAAGCCACTGCTGCTGTATAGTACAGATCCTAACAGCGCCGTTAAATACACACCTCCTTTAAAACTGGAAACGAATTACAGAAACGTTACCAATGAAGAATTCGGGATGATATATGATTGGAACAGTTGCAGCTTAGCTTAAGGTAAAAGGTAGTTATCCCTGTAACAGGCAGTCGAGGATCCCTCATTTTCTAGACAATCTGCTAACAGATGGCGGTGAGGTTGTCAGGAGGATTCCTGGTACTCATTTCTGTTAGAGGCTGAGTCGTCCTCAGGGCCATAGTGCGGCCTGAAGGATTCGGTCAATTGAAAAATCCAGTGACCTCGTCGGGACACGAACCCCCGACCTTCCAGCATGTAGCATGATTAATTTAAGGTACCATCCCAGAAATTTCCGGCGGGGATGCGAAGTCATCAAGTTCGAAACAAGGCGCAGGAGTGTCGAACCAGAATTACAAAAAGGAAATTAAAAAGTCTTAGGGCATGTTCTGCATCATGCCCAGCACGAAGCCAGCGGCGACACGCTGAGCATAAAGATGGCTGTCAGATCGTCTGATTTCACGAAATCTGGGTTAAGGACTTTTGGATATATACGGACTACAATACAGCTTTTCCTCTTCGGTGTAACAAGGCATAACCGACTTGATTTATCGACAACTGTGTTGCAACGAATGCATCGGAGATCCGTTACGAAACCAACTAAAACTGCGTTAGTCTCGTGGCGAATTTGGCGTCGTACCAAGAAATTGAGATCTACTGTACAGAAATTAACATATTTTTTTCTCTTTGGCACTACAGCCCCAGTGGGCCTAGGCCTACCTCCATGAACTTCTCCGTTCACTTCGATTTTTTTACATCTTACACATTCGGTAGGACTCCTTGGGCGGGTGATCAGCTCGTCGCAAGGCCTCTACCTGTACACAAACACAGAAAAACACACACACANCATCACAGGAAACAGATCCGAACCCACGATCCCGGCTTCCGAGCGAGCGAAGACAGTACATGCCTTAGACTGCTCGGCTACTGTGACCGGTAGTGTATAAGAATAATATATAATAATTCAGTCCGTACATCACAGGAAACAGATCCGAACCCACGATCCCGGCTTCCGAGCGAGCGAAGACAGTACATGCCTTAGACTGCTCGGCTACTGTGACCGGTAGTGTATAAGAATAATATATAAGAATTCAGTCCGTACCTCACAGGAAACAGATCCGAACCCACGATCCCGGTTTCCAAGCGAGCGAAGACAGTACATGCCTTAGACCGCTCGGTTACCGTAACCGGCGAAATTAACGTATACAGAACTATAATTTTTCTCGTGGTTTTGTATGGGTGTGAAACTTGGTCCCTGACATTAAGGAAAAGACAGAGAACATCTGGAAGCAAGAGGGGTGAAATAACACGAGGCTGGAGAGAACTGCATGAGGAGCTTCAAAACATGCACTCTTCACCAATTAGAACGATCATGTCAAGGAATTTGACATCGGATGGGCATGTAGCACGCATGGAAAGAAAATGAATGCATACAGGATTTTTGTGGGAAGCCTAGAATGAAAGATACCACCATGAAGACCTACACGTAGCTGGCAGGATAATATTAAAGTGTACATTAGAGTTACTGGACTGGATTGATCTGGCTTTTGTGGACACGGTAATGAACCTTTGAGCTCCATAAGATGTTGGGAAATTCTTCGAGTGGATGAGTGACTGGCGGCTTGTCAGGAGGATTCAGCTCCATGGAGTTAGTTTACTGTACAGACGCCTCTCATTGGCCCGCTCGCAGCCCTGCTTCCTCCCACCATCAGTCGTGTTTGATCCCTCGATTTTGGACGTCGTTTACTATGCGACATTTCTCCACACTTTGTTCAGAAGATCAGTCAGGACTCGACGTCGAGACAGCAGGTGTTGATCTAGAGGTCAAGCGCAATGTATCGTGATTCCTAAGTACTCAAAGTGGTTTACTCTTCTAGCCTGAAGATGTAGCCAGCATGTTTCTCCGAAACATCGGTAATTTTCTATAATATTTTACTGTACCACGTCTCAGATTACAGTATCTTTCATAGTCACCGCCGTTAAACATCATATCTCGTATTTTATTAGCAGGGGTAGCTCAGTCGGTGTACTGACTGGCTATGAGCTGGACGACCAAGGGGTCGAAGTTCGAGTCCCGGTAAGATCAAGAATATTCTCCACAGCGTCCAGACCGTCTCCGGGGCTCACCCAACCTCCTACCCAATGGGTACCGGAGGCTCTTTACCAGGAGGTAAAGCGGCTGAGGCGTGAAGCTGACCACTCACCTCCAACTAGTGCCGAGGCCAAGAACACGTGGATCTATATATCCACTCCCCCATACACCTTAATGGTGTAGCGCTTAATTAGTTGAGCAGAGGGACAACTTTACCTTTATCCTAACCTCATATTTACGACCGTTAATTGTATAAGAAAGCAATTCGGAAAGGCACAATTGACTAAAGTTACCTATCTAACAAACTGTGGGGGGAAATACCGCTAGAAGGCGGTGCCACGTGTGTACGTACGGACTGATCGGGTGAAGGGGGGTACAGTAAGGTACACCTGAAGTTGTCACTGTGCTTAATTAACTAAGCACCAAGCCATGACGACGAGTGGTCAGCTTCACGCTCTGACCGCTTTACACTGGGGTAAGATCCCTAGGGTGCGCCCCGGAATCTCGTCCCCTGCTGGGAATCGAACTCTCAGGCCGTCGAACCAGCAGCGTAGTCCCTATACCGACTGAGCTGTTCATGCCAAAAGTGTAGTGAGAATATATGAGGAAAACGTGGCTCTTGCGATGTGGAAAAAAGAAAGGCAGACGGTTTAAGCGTGCAGATGAAGGGGCGTGAAGTGTCAGACATAAAGCACTGCGTACATCGTCAGAACTTCTTACTCGCACGACCTTTTCGGTCTTCAATAAAGGGGAGTATTGGGGAGGGGATTGATGGAGGAGAAGATACACTTATATTAACCTAAGCCCTAATACGTGACACGAAGATGACTCCACACGATATATAAGCAATATAAAACTCGCGGCTGAACAGTGCAGAGAGCGAGAGCGAAAGGTTACGTATCTTCTCGTGATACTAATTGCCCATACTTGTTCGGCAGGCGGTGCTCCAGTTGGAACATAACGCAGAAATTTGAGAACTGTGCGGAAGTAGAAGTTACCCGCTAACTGTGTAATTATTTTATTTAATTTACGAAAAGATAATACGGCTTAAGAGAGTATCTGTGAAGTGCACTGAGACAGGAAGACTAGCGCAGATATAAACATCCTGTATGCGGTCTGCTTGAAAGTTCGCTTGTAGAGGAACAAAAACTTTAGTGCGCAAAATAATATTTTATACAAAATGGTGAAGATTTTGATGAGAGCCGATACTCACATAAACATCACTGTACCGGGGACGGAGCCAAAAGCAAAATGTACATGGACTCAGGTATGTAACGTCATAACGCAACGAGAGCAGTTTTAGTTGCTATAGTGACAAACTGTCAACTTCAAATGTAGGGAAAATCATCTCCAAATGTTTCTTGGTTGTGTAGTTAAGACAGCATAACAACAAATGTCACATGTTGTTAGATACAGTAATTTTTAGTAAGGGTCGGAATTTCCGACGCTTGGCATGTTTTAGGTTTAATATATGTCAACCGTTGCTTAAATGTGAAACTAGAAAACTATATGAAATACTGCATGAAAATTAATCTTACAGCTACCTCATGTCCCGGTGTAAATTCATCTAAGAACATCAAATTTGAGTTTTATGTTTCTTCAAACACAGGACCGCAAATTTATTCGCAGGCCTTTGACGTTATTTCAGAAACGTGACACAATCCAACCAAATATGGGATATATTACTTAATTTTATATAAAACGATGATAATGACACAAAGTTTCAGATTTTGCGCCACATCCTGTAAAATACGTCAACTTCTAAAGTGAAATTTTGGAAACAAATTAACGATGTATTTTAACATTTCGTACTTACACGGACAATTAAATATGCACACAGAGAAAATTTTCAGACAAGTTTACAGATCCTGATAAAATATATGATTTAGCCTGTTATGTTTGGCGCGGTATGCAGTGTTCGAGAAACTCATAAATTTAACCTGGGCTTCATTTAAAGTAGTTGTTGGACCTGTCAGTGGATAATATGTGCCTTCCAGTTCTACCCTACTTTAAAGCAACCAAACTGTATTTTAACCCTCTTCTGCCGAGTTTTCATTAGGAAGACATTACTTTCTTATATTTTCGCGATAATTTATAGATTAATATTCCACGAAGTTAAACACGGTTAGCTTAGAGTGTCAAGATACGGCAGGTCATCTCTCTTACACAGATTAAAGATATACCTTGAGAGCAGCTGATTCTAAAACGAAATATTTCGTTCATAGCGTGGAAACGGTCGATGTTTTTACAAAAATTATAGCTCTTACAGCTAAGAACGAAGCCGAACCCATAAACACACAAAAAGGGACGAAATGTGCAGTTCACAAACGTTGAATCAGGAGCCAGGTCTTGTACAGGAAACTACCACAGCTTCAGGGAGGGTACGGTTACTAACATCAGGAGAACGCCTACGCTGGTAGACTGAGCGGCACACATGCGTGTCGGAAAAGTTACAAACATTCTCCTCTTCCATTATGTTCGTGTCCGAAATAACATCTGACAAATGTCATTGATCTGAAGTGTCAAATCATGATTCAACTGCACCAGACCCAATGTTTAACAACCTGTGGTTCGCGTCCCAAATGGTAGGATCTGAAGGTGGGCCGGCTGAGGTGTGAAGGCTCGAAAATAATAATTCCGTCAAAATTCAGTCATGCGGACGCTTCTCAGCGTTGAAAGCACATGTCCTTCCAAAATGCTTCCAGAACGTGGGTACACTGTACACGTTTCGAGCATTTGGAATGCTCTGAACGTGACAAGGACGACGGGACGATTAATAAGAGCAGGGATGTCGTGTCCTAACACTGAAAATGCCAGCGCGTTCCGGCACGCGGTTCCAGGTCAACATAAATCAGTACAGATCAAGACGTGAAACTGCTCTTGTTACCTCTCGCGAGATTTGAACTTTTATATACATAACCGAAGAACAAACAGCACAAGAAACAGACTCAGCAGCTCACAGAGGCCAGCGCTTTCACATCAGAGGTCCGAAATTACACAAGGTATAAGGACACTGAGGGCACGCGGGTTCGATTCCCGATAGGGTCATTGGATATTTCAACTGACCTAATCCTTCCAGCCGCACTATGGCCCTGAGGATAGACTCAGCCTCTAACAGAAATAAGTGCCAGGAATCTTCTTGGGGATAAAGGGCGGCCGGCGCGTAAGGCTGACAATCTCACCGCCATCTGTGAGCCGACTGTTTAGAAAATGTGGCAGCCTCGACGTCTCACAACTCTATGGGCCTCCACGGCCTGTTACAGGGATAACTACGATCAGCCGCGTCAGTGCAGAGTTAGCGTCCGGCCATTCATACTGATGTTCATGATCTCCCATGAAGACTTCACTGTGAACATTCGCCACAGAAGCGTCAAATCATAATAACGCTATAAGATCTTTGCTTCCGTGTCAAGACACTCAGACACTAGAACGCTGGCTTGGATCGCCCTAGATGTTAGAAAGATGGGTTGTAACGACGGGAAGGGATGGACTCCATCAGGATACTGTCACATGACTCGAGTTGGTGTTAGCGGTTTTGAACCTTGGGGGTTCCAGTAAATCAGGACTTCCTCAGAGCAAGTAAAACACATAAAATCATCAAAACGTGGTCACCAGTGCGATATTTACATTACATATTTTATTGAAAGGAAGTATTTTGTTATAATTTTAATTCAAGTTAACCGATTTTATGTCGAGAGAACTGTATGTCGTCCAGCCTTAGCGCATCTGCCAGACAACTGACGCAAATTCATGACCTCAAAGATCATGGACAGATGTCATTTCAGATCAAACGATTCAGACCCTGTGTTTATTTATATAGTCACGTACCGTAGCCTATATGGCAGCATAAATCGGATCGAAACAACTAGAAAACTAATGTTCAAAAGAAGTAAAGTGGAATTTTGATAATGCGAACCCACGTCAATACGAACTGACTCACAGTACCACCAAAATAAATAGGCACCTAATAAAACTACAGATTTAATCAAATCATTTCACTTTCTCGCAGTAAAAATTAATTCCTGTGAAACATGAAGTAACATGTTAATGGACCCGCCTCTCTGGGCGGTGGGAAATGTAACCCGGTTAGCGCTTGGCCCGAGCTCGGCGTGTAGCCGAACGTCCGTGGGTTCCGGTAGCCGCTCATGCACTAAAATGTACCTGTAAATCTTTTGAATAGATAATTTTACTAAAAAAACTATAATTTTTAAATTCAAATCCAGTAATCCGAGCACACACCCGTGCATTAATTAGTTCGGATTCTCGAGTTTGAACCGTGTATGTTCCTGTCTCGTCATCCGAATAAACTGTCACTATAAGACAAGTCGATAAATCCCTTCTAATGCGACACTTCTGATACTTTTGTGTGTCTGTTGCAGGTTATGGCAGCTTTATCCGTATCTTTAGGATCCATGGTTGTTGGGTTCGCTTCTGCCTATACATCGCCAGCTCTGGTATCAATGGCTGAACCCAACAGCACAGTACAACCCGATCTGCAGCAGGTAAGGGTAGTTCTGTCTTAATGCACTAGTCTTAAGGTAGAGAATCAGGTCACAGCGCGAAGTGTCACAAGAATGTGACTGCCTGAAGCGCCTCTGTCGGTGCGTCATGCCCCGAGCAGTCAACCTTACGAGAGAAAAGTCCCTGTGCGTGTGCAACGAGATCTCTCTTAAGGCGACTCTGGTTCACCATTGTATTCTTGCCTGTAGTACCATTGCCATGCAACGATCGCGAGCAGGAACATGCACTGCTCGGTAACGGCAGGTGAACGCGTCAACAATAACAGGGCTATCGCTAGGCAACCACCCATAACAATAGAAGAACTGTTGGGGGCGGTGTTTTCTGTTGGGTCCGCCCCAGGGCTATATAATGACGACCCCAGGCCGGTTAAGGAAATTGAGAGAGTTCAGTTGCGGGATATTCGTCAAACAGGAAGGACCTGAGCGCGGGAAGCTGAAGAATCTCCACTGTTAGATGCCATTGCCAAGGAACGGCTGTTGAAGACACTGCAGTCTGGAGAAGACTCAGTGTTCGCAGCAGTGATTTGTAAAGTGTGGAGATTAGAAGTAGCGCTGTAATTACTTGCAGTTCCAAGTCGGTGCGTGCAAGTGTTCAATAAATCCAATCTCCAATCCATACCCCGTCTACAGTCACACCCTACACGTGCCAGTATGTTGAATACAGAATCTACGTCATTTTTAATGCCATAACGGCCTACGCCACTATCTGACAATGACGCACTCTAAATTATGTTTTGGAGACAGTAAATAATAAATGCTTCGAGCATACGGCAAAGTTCAACTACTCAAGCGTCTGCGGAAAAGTATCTATTTGAGCATAACAGAGAAGAAATGGCGAGAGAATCGAGATACTTACACTGTGAAGCACTTCATAATTCACATTCCTCCCTCAGCATCATCGGCGTGTTTAAATATGGGACTAATTGGGAGGGTATATAAAGGGAAAATAAAAATGTATCCAAAAATATATCCAGAACACATTAAAGGACGAGAACATTTGAGAGACCTAAGGACAGATGGAAATTAATATTTTAACGAATTTTAGGTAGGAATTAACAACGCGATTTACCTCAAGTGGAAAAACTAATTAAAACTAACTTCATGGAGCTGAGCCCTTCTTGAGGAGCCGCCAAATCTGCAGCTACTCAAGAACTTCCCAGCATTTATGGAACCCGAAGATTCATTACCGTGTTCACAAGAGCCATATCCTAAGCCAGATCAAGTGGAAACACCACAGTTTTGTATTTGGGGGGGGGGGTGCTCGATTAGTATCTTGGGACACTGATTACCTCGGAAGTTCTTCAGACATCCCAGGACAGCGCCTTAAATTAGACCACGACCACTTCCTTCCACATTCCACGGCATGTGGTATGATTTACTGGTAACATCGCTACATAAACTATAAATGTGATACGAACTGAATATTTAAATGCATTTCAGGCTTCAGAGAATTAAGGGCGCATACGTATGTCATGAAGGGGGCACGCGGTAGCGTATTTGCTTGAGGTGCTATACTACAAGCTGGAAGGTCGTTGGTTCGAGTCCCGATGAGGTGGATTTTTCTCAATTTACCTAATCCTCCCAGTCGCACTATTGCCTAGGGTCAGACTCAGCCTCTAACAGAAATGAATACCAGGAATATTCCTAAAGGTGGCCGGCGCGTAAGGCTGACCTCACCGCCATCTGTGAGCCGACTGTCTAGAGAAAATGTGGGAGCCTCGACGTCTCACAACCCTATGGGCCTTCACGGCCTGTTACAGGGATAGCTTTACATTTTCTTTTTACCTTTACCTATGTTACGAAAGCCGTGTATAACATCTGAGTTTATTGTGCCTTAAATGTACAGAAACATAAGATACATTTAAAGATTTAAATCATCTGGGATATAACGTGTAGTCCGGTAAAAATTATGCGAGTTTCAGACGAATATATTGCCTCCATCTTCAGGGCCAAAGAGTAGGTTAAGCAAGAGATCAGCATAAAGGAAGCAGAGAGACTTCGAATCTGAAGGTGTAGGCGATCATGTTCCTCTGAAACGTAGGCTGACTTTTACTGGACTGCATGGCGTCATATCCCATTGCTGCGAGAACCTCAAATCCTACACAAGACCGCCTCTCCTGCGTATGTATGCACCGTTCTCTCTCTCTGTAGCTTTCCTTAAGAAGAACAAGAAAAAGATTTCTTTGGCTTCTTTGCCCCTCTCATAACAAAGAAATCAATTGATTCGACCCCACTCATCAATTTCTCTGTTCCTCCTGAACTCTTGGAACGTCTTGACTGCAATTGCTATGACGTATCAAGAACAGTCTACAAGTAACTTGACATTTGTAACCGAACGAAATAGAAAGCAATAAACACGCACAAGATGAGAATTTTATTAGGTAACGTCACTACAAATTTTCTACGGTCTAAGAGGCACGTAACATATGCGAGGGCTCAATATGGCCAGCCAGCCAATAGTAAGTCGCAAAAACAAATGCGTAACAGACATAGATGTCACGAGCAACTTATCGTTCGAGATAAGTCGATTCAATTTCTCGATATACTTCATAACAACTTTCGTACATGAGGCTGTGTGTAGGTTTGCATGCTATGATTACCGTTACTTTAACGACGTTTTACAACTAATATAATTATAGCGCTCATTAACTGATTATTAATATATTTAATTATCTAGGTAACTGATATTCTAATGGCGATGAATATTATAAAATGGAACGTCGTATAGTCTGGTAGGAATCTGCCAACATTTCGGAGGAACCGTTGCCTGCATCTTCAGGGTAGACGAGATTCGTTTCTCATAGCTCCTCCGACATATGTATCACCCACCAAACTCCACGGCGTCAAATTCCTGTCTTAATATATGGAAATACGACGGAAAGTCAGTAATTAAGTCACAAATGGAAGTACAACAGCTGTATGGACGTAATAGGTTTTCTATATCTATCACTAGGTAGCAGCA
Source organism: Cryptotermes secundus (assembly GCF_002891405.2). Lineage (NCBI taxonomy): Eukaryota > Metazoa > Arthropoda > Insecta > Blattodea > Kalotermitidae > Cryptotermes > Cryptotermes secundus. Next base: position 75,037 of record NW_019731616.1, read on the forward strand.
AAGTCCCGCTTCATGACAGTCTCCGCGCATGCGCATGTCCTGAGGCTGGTTTCAATAATCAAAATGGCGGCCGTGCTTGGCGTGCGTACCACCGAAGAGCAGTGTTCTGCTGTGCGATTTATTTGCGGACAAAAGGACTCAATGCAAAGGATATTAAAAAATAAATGTTTCCTGTTTACGGTGGGAAGTATTTATCGCGTAAAGTGGTTCACAAGTGGGTCGAGATTTTCTCTCAAGGGTGAAGAGGTTGAAACGGAGGTTCAGAAGCGGCGTAGACTGTTGTGTCAACAGTCAAAAGACTTCTATGCTGCGGGTTTCGAGAGATTGGTAAAGCGATGGGACAAGTGTATCAATGTTGGTGAAGGATATGTCGAGAATTTTTTTTCAGTTTCGGATATCACATGTTTTGCGTTTTATATCCGTTTGTAACCTATTTACTGACTCTCCCTCGTAAGATTAAGCAAAACGAGGATTTCTAAGGAACAATCGTAGCCTATCTCAAGGTATTAACGAGCCAGACGTAACTGAGGAAAACACGACAAATCGCAGGACAGCTGTTATGGTAGACGAGATTCGTAACAGGGTTCCTACTGAATAAGACTGCAATGCGTCACCGCAGTTTCTTGTGGGAAAATGTTCCATTTTCTCGTATCTTATTTACGGGCCCATCTTCTGGTACACAAGTACCGCGTAAATTGAAAAGCAGCCGTATATCTTATGCGAAAAAAGTTTAATCATGAAACCCGGTAATAAGCGAGCAACGTAAGTTTAAATGGATTCCACGTTATTTATACCTCCTTGCATAAGTCTCATCTACCGTGAAGATGGAAGAAATATTTCTTCCGAAACAGCTGAAGCACACCTAGCAAACTATACTGTACCATAACCGAGAAGCTCAACAATATTGTTATCGGGGGAAAAAATCAATTAAGTGTTGCAGATTCTCTGCTTTCCTTCCTGAGTCCTTAGTTCGACTTGTATAGCTCTGATATTGCGCAGATGAGACCAGCGAGCTAGACAACGGTTCTTATGGATTCTATAGCAAATTTAAGAGAAATTAAGCACTTTCGGAGATAAAACGTATGAACGCGCGAAGAGATTATCTCCCTGAACCACGCATTCATGAGGCCGCGCCATAGTTCAAGCGGTTAGTCGCTGGCTTCCCACCGCGGATTTGTGGACAAAGTGGCGCTGGGGCAGGTTTTCTCCGAGTACTTCGGTTTCCCCTGCCAATCTTCATTCCACCAAATTCTCCATCATCATAATCACCCAGGGCAGGTACAATAAGCCAACCAGTGGCCGCCGTGCCGAGTGGACCCAGCTGGACTCCACCCCCCACTAAGCAAATAAAAAAAAATTACCACGGACTCGTAGGAACGCACTTGGTGCAAAGATGGCATAACTTTGTGCCCCGTCTGCCGTCAGGCGCCGCAACTGCGCCAATTGCACCGTCATAGTCGCAAGCAATCGTTAACAGCTTGTCTGATAAATAACCACTTACGTAAACGGCACCACAACGGCGACTCGTTTACACGCCCTTCTCTCTGATTGGGGGATCATGTAAGGTCGAACACTGTGATTGGTTAAAAAGTGGAGGCTCGAATCACTCCACTCACTGCACGTGTTCAATGAAAGCAAACCAGTTCTGACGTGAAGTGCGTCATAACTCTTTTAGGTATTCTTCAATTTACAAATCTTGCATTACAATCGTCTTCCACTAGACACAAGTCATCCGACATGCATAACTTACATGACATTGCGCTGGTCACTGGAATTCAACAAGTTTTCGTAGATGCTCCATGAGCAAGCATGTCTTGAGGCGGGCGACATCGGGCAGTTTTTGACCGCCGCGGGTCTCATCTGTGGTGACAGCCGTGCACCAATTTAGATGCCTTCTGGGATGTGATACCGTGTATACTGGCAGAAGTTTAGCGACGTTGCTGAGGACCCCGCATAGGAAACCGGATTTTCTGAGCACCTCAAATAAATTATGGGACAGTAGCTCCATTACGCCACACTCGCTATATTCCAAATACGTTGTAATTCAACGTTCATCTGCCATCTGACTATTTGAGGCTATATACTCCGAGTTTAGGTATTACCAGAGTCGTAGAGTAAACCACAGATCCACGCGCAAAAGGAGGACAACTATAGAAAACGAATAGCAAGCACAGATCCGATTTATTCTAGACTCTAGAGGAGATTTAGAGAATTTGCAGGAGTTTCTAACTACTCGAGTTGTCCACCCAGATTTAGCATGGCGGTTCCTACTAGAGGGGTTATTTGTTCATTTCCTAAAAGGTAAGGTAAAGTTGTCCCTATGAAGGCGTATGGGAGAGTGGATGTATAGATCCACATTTTCTTGACCTCGGCACTAGTTGAGGTGTGTTCAGCTTTACCTCCAGGGAAAGATCCCCCGACACCCATCGGATAGGAGGCTGGGTGGGCCCCAAAGCTGGTGTGGACGATTTGGAAAAGAGAAAATTCTTGACCCTACCGGGACTCGAACTCCGACCCCTCAGTCCAGCCCGTACAGTCGCTATACCGACTGCTCTACTCCGACTCCTCTTTCTAAAAGGTACATGATTATATATTTCTTTTTCACGTCCAAGTTTAACCCACCTGGCATAGCATTTGGCTGCATTCATTAATGATGAAAATACGCGGCGTAGCAAAACAAATGTAAGTTCCGTGTCGGCATGAAGACCACCCGCAAACTGGTCAAGGCGAAAGTCTACAGACTTATCAGCGGTTTTCGCCCAATAACAGCACTCGGTCTTCATCGTATTAAATCCGAGGTTTTAACCTCTCGCTCCTTATTACGTGTCACTGGTCGACAACGGTTGCCAAATAATGTTACTTTCCCGGTTTACTTACTACCATGCCATCTGTTATCGACAGCTGAAACTATTTAGACCACTCGCACAACATGAGTTCCGATATTCGAAAGGAAACTAATTTTTCACTCAGAAACAAACTCCGTGGTTTTAATCCGCAAGCGAACTATACCGACCGAGCGACTGCCGCTTGTCAGCGAAGTTAGTGCCAACTTTAGAGGAAAGAGGGTGTCGCGTGGTCAGCGCAACGAATCCCCACAGCCGTTAATTTCGGTTTTCTAGACCGGAGCCGCTGTTTCCTTGAAACCTTGAAACGGTTGGGTGGGCCCCAGAGCCAATCTGGAAGTTACGGAAAATGAGAAATCTCAGCCCCTACTGGAAATCGAACCCCAATTCCGCGGCAGTCCAGATTGTAGTCTACTGACTCTAGGTCACGGGCTGGACGACAGAGGAATTGTGGTTCGATTTCCGGCAGAGGCAAAGGATTTTTATCTTCTACACAGCGTCCAGATCAATTCTGGGGCCCAGCCAGACTCCTACCCAAAGAATACCAAGAGTTCCTAACCCACGGGGTAAAATGGCCGGGGCGTGAAGCTAACCGCTCATCTCTAACCAGTTCCAAGACCACGAATGCGTGAAACTATACCTACACTCCCCAATATCAAAGTTCATGGAGTGTCATTTAATTACGAAAAGGGACAACTTAACTTTACTAGTGGAGTCCAAGGCGGAAAGTTTGACAGTTCCCATGTCTGGGTACGGCTTCCAGAGGTAACCACTCCTCAACTGGGGAACTTGTGGGATATTTTGTTGAACACTCTTACAATATAAGAGGAAAAATATTTACAATTACACATTTTAATATACATTTTATCCCAGTGACATTAAAACTATGGCTTCATTAAATTTAATAGGATATGAACTTGAGAACAATTCTGGAAAGGGAACTGCAGCTTGATATAATAACAGTTCAGGTGTATTATTTTTTTGGGGGGGGGTACAAAGGTCGACACGTGAAAATACAAACTGAAACTTCCGTTTATTACAGTCATCTTACGGTCTTACTGTAACTCTGACGAGTTCTACATTACGACAAACACCGTCCTGCTTAAACTAATCATATGCAGGTCGCCATGGCATGCCACTGTAGGCAATGGAAAAAATCAAGAGATATCCTCAGAGCCAGTCCTTACTTGAATGTCTCGCATACAAAGTAGGCTAGATCATACCAGAAAGTTCTACGTGTAGACAGTACCTGTATCCTGAATACGTGCTTGCCTGTTTCCCCACCACTTCCCTTCATCCCCCCCCATAGTTAAGAAGTTGGAGGCATTGGAATTTTCCATTCGAATTTGAAGGTTTGCGTAAGGTCAGAGGATATTCGAGATAAGCTAAAACAAACAGAATGTACAAACCTTGCCAGGTGATGCTGATAAAAACTAAGAACACGATTTGCTACCAGCTGAAGTACAAGCATAGAAAGCGACGGATTTCTATTGACACGGATTTCAAATCGAGTACTGTACTCATCAAATAAACTGCATCACACATCAAAGATCTTGGAGTTTCTAAGTTCGCATATGCATTTCGGTGATTTAGTTCCGAAGAATTTTTGTTAGGGACTTATTTAAGGACGCCATCAGCATCTCAGATTATACATGTGTCCAATAGTATCGGTCATTCTAAGCAAAGAAGTGTATATGTACATGTGTCCTGTTCCGAACGGTTTCCGAGATAGAGCTGTTTCACTGTACAGTACACTGTACACTGTACAGACGGGCAACACGCCATGTTCTCACACGAGTTGCAAAGTGCATTGATGTTGACAGTGGAATTTTCGTAGGTAACCTATACCAACTTTGTCACTTGAACAAGAAATACCGGTATTAGAAACAGTACGTAATATCTGTTTCTTATCAACAGTTTTGGAACTGCACAGTGAAATGGCTGTATCTCGGAAACCGTTCGGAATAGGACACATGTACATATACACATTTTTGCTTAGAATGACCGATACTGTGGCCTCCCGGAATATTGACCTTTCCTCCCGGGACACCCTGTATAGCACTGAATGATATGATGTGTGACTGAAAATGGGGTGGAAAGAAGAGGTTGTGGCCTAATTTAAGGCTTGTCGACTATCCCGGCATTTACCTAACCGGACCGAGGAAAACTATGAGGACCACAATTAGGAAAGACTGTGCATCAACCGAGATCCGAACTGGATATTTCCCGAAGTAACTTAACCTCTCTGGGACGCTAACAGGCGGCCGTCAGCTAATTAACCAATTCCCCGCATTTCAGTACCGTAACATTTGGGACACTCGATGCGGTGAATATGAGAAGTTCTGTCTTCTGCGATACAACACCGTGTGGTATGTTGAAAGTCAGCCGACGTTTCGGAAGAAAATGTCGTCTCTAACTTCAGCGTCGAAGAATAATCCGACCGAGAAACCAGCGTGTAAGCAGATGGCAAGCAGAGCCGAGCTGGTTTCTTCTTCGGCTTATTCTTCAACCTGAAGATGGAGGCGACACTTTTTTCCGAAACGTCGGCTGACTTTCAACGGACTACACGACGCTATACTCGTATCATACAAGAGGAGAATCTTCAAGATAGCAGACAGGTTATCAACGTTTCCATTTTTAACCTGAAGATGGAGCCAACATATCCCTCAGAAACGTTGATATATTTCCCACTGAACTACATATGCCATCACATCCAAGAATATCGTAATCTTAAGTTTAATACCGTGTTCACAAGAGCCCGCCACTGTTTCAAATCCTGAGCCGGATTAATCCAGTTCATATAGTCATATCCTATTTCATTAAGATCCATTATAATACTACTAGCCACATTTTCAAGTCTGTAACTTCAACTTCAATACTTTTAGTTCTATCAGTACCTTCACATCGGCATGTACCACCTGGAGACAGTAATTTCAATTTATTATTGCGCCGTAATACACACCGTGGTCTATTATTTTTCCAAGTCCAGATATGAGACAGAAATAGATTTATGAACTTTTTACTACACATTCGAACACAGCTGTAAACCAACCACGTGTATGAGTGACTACAGACGGGGTTCTGGATTGGTTAGTGGATTTACTGACCACTTTAACACATAACTCGTAATTACACTTAATTATAACGTCATAGCTAATTTCCACGCTTTACAGCTCACTACAGCACAAGCTAAGTCCTTTCCAGCCCGCAGTAGTTGCCTGGTAACGGCTCATAACAATGTCAATTCCTCTGCTTCCGTGCGCAAGTCCACCCTGAACGGCGGCTACCCTCCAACTGAATTATTCTTGCTTCTATTGTCCTCCTTATAAACCCTTTGCATGGACCGAACAGAAAACGCCGTTTCCAGCAATACCTTTATTGTTGCATGCGTATCCGTTGCAACTGGAACGTGTTTACCGAACTGTTGCCTAGAAACGTTTCTACACTCCACAGTACATTCGCACACAGATGTAAACCAACCGAAAAGGTCAGTGAGGTTTAACTTCGCAGCGAACTTTAAACAAATAGAGATGGAGGTTTAACTTCGCAGCGAACTTTAAACAAATAGAGATGAATACTCACGCTCAGAAACCGGGAGATTCCTTGCCGTAACTGCGATTCTAAGTCGAATAGTACTACATTGTGGGAAGTGATGCTGTGTGGTCTGGTAGAGATTTACCGACGTTTCGGAGGAAAATAATCCTTCAATTTCAGGGTAGAAGATACAAAATTAATTTTGATGTAACACAATTAAATGCATTCTTACACCACTGCAAACCGGCCTCCGTAGTCTAGGGGTAACGTTCCCACCTCATGACTCAAGGTACGCCGGTTCAAACCCGGCGGAGGTCGTGGAATTTTTAATGGTGGAAAAATTCAAGGAACAAGTCCTTCGGGAGGGACTTTAAACCGTGGGTCCCGTGGATCCTCATGTCTCTAGGAGACCCCCGAGCAAAATTAGGCAAAGTTTCCCGCCCGAGTAGTTTCCAATGCCTCCGGTAGATAGGGAAGTATCGGGAACCACTGCCAGCTTCTTTGGCTGAACGGGGCTGATGGCGAGCACCAGTACCGGCAGGGTATGGCGACTGGTACAATATCAAAGGGGGACGTACAATAGACTATTAGTCGCGGTGCATGGGGAAACCCACCCCCTCAAAAAAAATAATAATAATAATACACCACTGCAAGGACTGACAAAATCTGACGGCAAATAAATACAGATATACTGTGTCTCAAACATCTCTTTATGTGCGACATCATCAGACAGTCATTTGGAAGTTCCTAGATCCTATTTCCAGCACAGTGCGAGATCAGAAATTCCCATAATGGCTATCTCGTTGAAGATGGCCTACTACAAAAATGACGTACCTTCGAAGACGTTTTAGACAATTTTTTTTTGTAACGGGAAGACTTACTTACTTACTTGTACTTAAGGAGGTGAGCCCTTCTTGAGGAGGAGCCAAATCTCTAGCTACTCAAGAATTTCCCAACATTTTATGGAACCCGAAAGTTCAGTACCGTGTTCACAAGAGCCCTCCACCGGTCCATATCCTGAGCCAGATCAATCCAATCCATACCATCCCATCCTATCACTCTATGATCCATTTTAATATTGTCCACCCACCTACTCCTTGGTCTTCCCAGTGTTCTCTTTCCTTCTGGCTTTCCCCACCAATATCCTATATGCATTCCTCTTGTCCCCCAAGACTGAAAGTTCAAAATACAGCATAAGATGCACGTGACTATCACGAAAAAATGTATAGATTATCAAAGTCGGCGCCGTATTACGTATCCACCAGCAAAAGGGATACCGGAAGTCCCAAAATAAAATGACAGTTGATACTCCCAAACAACACAAGCTCAAGAAGTGAAATAAGGTGCATATATACGTACCCATATAATAAACATACTGCTGTAACTACTGACGTCATCTATATACCTGACTGTTTCAGAAATCGTGGATTGGTAGTTTAATGCCACTGTCTGCCTTACTTGGAGGAATCGCTGGAGGACCTCTGATCGAAACGATTGGGCGGAAAACAACAATCCTAGCAACAGCACTGCCATTCATTGTCTGTAAGTACAATGTACTTGACACATAACATCCAGACAATATATGCAACCTTCCACACAGAGCTTCGAGGTTTCCACGGGACACGTGACTTGGCATAACTATACAAGAAGTGTGTTTAGAATTCCTGTAACATTTCCTACATGACATCCAATAATAAACACGAGGTCAGCAAGAGACGAATGATTACACAATTCAGTGATCCATTTCAGGGGCATAATTTGCAATACCACAGGTTCTTATTATTTTAACCCTTCGAAGCATGAAAAGTGAGACACAGGGAGACAGGGAGGAGAAGAGGGAGAAGGAAAGTGGAAGGGCAAGTAGAGTGAGATGACAGTTTGCGGGGGTAAACAGAAATACTTCCTGCTTTAAAGGTTCCCTGACATTGTCCGCTAGTCGTTCTGGTAGAGGCACGTTGCAGAGAAGGTAAAGCGTTGGGGAGTGAAGAAGGTAAAGTGTTACGAACTGAAGTCTTTTTAAGTTCGTTCTCGTAAAGGCAGATTGCAGAAAAGGTAAAGCGTTGGGGAATGAAGAATGTAAAGCGTTAGGAACAGAAGTCTTTTAAGTTATGAGCACAGGAAAGAAGCTGAGTACGAGCTTTAATCCGTCTGATTGAAATGGTGATACTAACACTGGGAGGGCTGCACGTGAAACATGCATTGGAACGTGGAACTGAGGTTAGATTTCGGACTGAAAACGAGCGGAAATGTTAGAGTCACTTTTTGATTTATGCTCGTTTGATTTACGCAGCTTCGGTTTAACGCGAGTGAAGAATACGCAGGTCTACCACATCTTAATTTATGTTGTTTCGCTTTAACGCGATTACGCAATTAGTTAACCGGCAATTTCTTAATTAACTCCGTTTTAACTATCACTTTACAGCGATTACTCGATCTGTAACATGCAACATGGCGGACAACTGCGTGGCGTAGAAGACAACAGAAGCTGCGCGTAAGTAGCTGCGCAGAGCGACGTCATAAAATTCAAAACGAGATATCTGACACGAATAAATATCTATAACCGTTTCGATACGCGTTTTAAATTTACGCGATGGTTCCCAGGGCCGCATCTACAGCATACCAGAAATTAATACATCCATAACGATATAGTCCTATATGTTTGTCGTTGTATACCTGATACACAAGGTACAATGTTGAACTGTGACGTCATGCGTGACGTAATACTGACCCAATTCAGGACCGTTGAACCAACTACGGGTTATTGCCTCTAACACCAAATCCGATTACGGGCCAGTTCAGTCCCGTTCACATTCTCACACTATGCTGTGAGCTACTTCAGTGAGCCCTACCATTGCTCGGGCAGTTGGGTGCTAGCTTCTCATTGTGGAGCCTCTGGATCAGTCCCAGATGCGGCACTGCGGTAGGTTTTCGTCCTTAAGTATTCCCCCTGCTAATCATCATTCCACCATTGCATAATTTCGAACTATCACCGTTCCATGAGACGGGCGACAACCCTGATCACGCTTTGTGGTTTCATATAGGACCCGGAAGTTGGCTGGTTACAGACGGAGGACGCGAAGTTGTTTTAAGGCTATTTTAATATAATTATCCTTTTAGGCCTCTGTTTGCCACAACACTGAGTTTAGGCTAGCTCTTCTACAGCTTTAGCAGGAATCTTTCGTTCCTTGCACCTGACGACAGAAACAGATTCAGTTTCCGAAACGCTGTGACTCAAAGAAAGATCCATGACGACTGATAATGTCCTAAATCGTAGACTTCATCTGATTTCCTGATCCGACTCACTCACAGAGCTGAGTCCTTCTTGAGGAGCCGCCAATTGTGCAGTTACTTAAGAACTTCTCAGCATTTTATGGAACCCAAAGGTTCATTACCGTGTTCACAAGAGCCCTCCACCGATCCCTATCATGAGCCAGAATAATCCATACCATCCCATCCCACCTTTCTAAGATCCATTTTAATATTGTCCACCCACCTACGCCTTGGTCTTCCCAGTGGTCTCTTTCCTTCTGGCTTTCCCACCAATATCCTATATGCATTCGTCTCCCCTGCCCACCTCATACTATAGTTACTACCAACCATGGCTGATAACATACATGTCTTGCTTGTTACAGCATGGCTGCTGATTGCCCTGGCTGTCAACGTGCCGATGCTGTACGCCGGTAGGGTTGTGGCAGGTTTCTGTGTTGGCATTGTGTCCCTGTGCTTCCCTGTGTACCTGGGAGAAACACTTCAACCAGAGGTCAGGGGCATGCTGGGGCTTCTACCAACGGCTTTCGGTAATGTAGGTAAGTTATGAAACTCCCTTCACAGTGACACTAAAGGTATTTAGGTGCCAAATTCTTGTTACTTCCAGTATCCTGTCGGTTCTCTTTTTTTTACGACACTGTCGGTATATCATCGGTTGGATAAGTGACAAATGGGAAAGGATTTGGAAGGAAGCGGTAGAGACTGGGATAAACCACGAAAAGAATCAGCCAGGATAGACCTGGCCGACCATCTCCCGAGTGCCGTGCCAATCTCTGGCGGTTAGCTGCAGGTTTCCCACCGTGGAGACCTTGGCTCGAGCCCAGGTCAGGTGACGCAGGATTTTTGGCGGACAACAAAGTCATATTGGGGATGGTTTTATCTGAGTACTTTGGTTTCCCCTTCCGATTTTCACTCCATCAACCATTCCACATCCATTCATTATTCTCTCATAGACGCCATATAGTCTCGAAACTGACAGCGTCGTTAAATAACCAACTTAAAATAAAGTCTCCTGAATACAAAGCTAGAGCGCTATCGCTGCACTAACCCGCTCGGTGCGTACTTCGGTTTTCAGTTTCTTCACTTTTGCATTAAAATTACTTCTTCATAGATGGACCGTCTGTGTGGTCTAGTGGTCAGAGTTCCTGGCTACAGATCCAGAGGTCCGGGTTCGATTCCTGGCGCTACCAGATTTTCTGAGAAGTAGTGTGTCTGGAACGGGGTTCACTCAGCCTCGTGAGGATAACTGAGGAGCTATTTCAAGGAAATAGCGGCTCCGGTCTAGAAAACCGAGATTAACGGCCGTGGGGATTCGTTGCGCTGACCACGCGACACCCTCTATCCGCTAAAGTTGGCACTAACTTTGCCGACAAACGGCGGTCGCTCGGTCGGTATAGTTCGCTTGCGGGCTAAAACCACGGAGTTTATTTTGTTTGTTGTTTGCTTGATAGATGATTTCGAAATTTTTAAATTAAGAAATTTGATATTTTGTTACAAATATTGTGAGTTCGTAACAATATACCACTTCACAGGGCGTCACTCCCCGTAAGATAGAAATCTCCCAAGGAAGAGGTAACTTTGGTGGTGTAACCATAAAGGGGAATATAACATTACAGAATCATGTTATGAAAATGTGAACTCCATGCAGATGGCACAGGACAGGGTCCAATGGAGATCTCTTATGACCTCGTCGATGAACCTTCACATTCCATACCAACAGCGAATTTCTTGATCAGATGTATGTTTACCAACTACTCAACTGCAGTTTGTTATACATATGCTTTCCATATGGGACTAAGAGATTTTGAAAACTTCCTTTTAATTTGGCTGTTCAGTCAACCAAGGAAGTGGAAAAATAAGTCCACTATGATGGCAAAGCCCATATTCATTGTACTTTATTGTAGGTACAGCACAGTCAAAGAGTTTTCGGAGGAACTTCTTGCCGCCACCTTCAGGGTGAAAGTTAAGATGTTTAAACTTTTATATACAGTTAACTTGGTTCATCCTGGTCCATCACACTAGTAACTGCATATAAGGTTTCTAGCCAATGTCCAGTGTGATTGATAAAAGTTTTTAATTTTTAATCTCTACGTGTTATCAAAATGTGTTGATAATATCCTTGTGAAGATGGCCGTTTTGACAGAAACATGTAAAGATTGAAAAATTAAAAAAAAAACACAACTCTTATCAATCACACTGGACGGTAGTTAAAAATCTCATATATTTTTATATACAGCATACAACAGACTCACAAATCTGTGGTGAGTCCAGGCTACTCTGAGAGATGCCCACAATAATCCACAATAAACCCCAAAGCCTGTTTCATATTTTTCTAAATCTTACTGTATTTTCAACAGGAATCCTACTATGCTACTCTGCCGGAAAGTATCTGAACTGGTCCATGCTTGCAACTCTGGGAGCCTGCATTCCTGTACCGTTCCTGGTCTGCATGCTGTTCATCCCAGAGACACCAAGATGGTACTTCTCAAAGGGTAAGTAACAAACTGGTATACAAAAGATTATCTTTTAAGGCCTGAAATTCATCTGAATAATATGTAACAGGTCAATCACTACCTCAGAGAAAACACACTAAATTAGCGCATAAAACACTAGTCGGTATAGCGACGGACTACGGGCTGGACAGCCGGTGTTCGATTCCCGGCAGAGGCAAGAGACTGTTCCATTATCCATACCATCCAGACTGGCTCTGGGGCCCACCCAGCCTCTTAAATATGTATGGGGTAAAGAGGGGCATGAAGCTGACTACCCACACCTATCTAGTGCCATGACGTGACAACAAAACCTCCACTCCAACATACATCTTCATGGAGTGGTGCTTAATTAATCAAGCACAGGGGCAATGGTACCTTTACCTTTATGAAAGAATATTTACTCTTTTGAAGGTTTAGAACAAGTAATGGGGCACATCACGCATCAGTTTGGAACATGGAAGGTATCCATGCCTGACAAGTGTTTATGTGCCTTGGTGTCCAGGGAGAAAGCTCAATGACATTCAAGAATTCAATTCAGACATCACAAAGTAGGATTTACTTGAAGATGGAGGCACAATCCAGTCTCCGAAACGCTGTGTTTTTAAATAGAAACAGGATGATGGATAATGTCCAGAAACAATATCTGTACACTACATCTCCATTATAAAGATCAACTGCTTAATTCTGTATATTCTGAAACACATACGGAACAATGTGGACGAAATAAGGTTCTGAGGATTATCCAAATATTAGAGTATGTTGTGACCACTCTGCTTTGAAGTGCTAAACACACGTAATATTCTGAAAATAAATATCTGAAGCCACAGAGTTTCAAAGTCACGCTACAGACATAAAATTTCCCATAGACAGAAATTATGTTTCCTGTATTTCATTAAATATTCATCATAGTGAAATTTTTCATATTAAATTAGGAGATTTAATTATACTTCAGACTATGTACGAGTTTCTTGGATAATAAACTTTCTTAAAAAAAAAAGTTTTAAATCTGAATAGATCCCCATGTAAAGTAAGTAATATACTGGGTAGATATAAACCAAAATTAAATTTAAGCAATTTAAATTGACTTTCGATAGACTACATGACATTATATCACAGAAGATGGTATACTCTTTAAAATTAAATTTAAGTTTAAGCATCTTCTGGGACGTGATACAGAATAATTTGGTGTATAGGTACCAACACTTCTGAGGAATCTGCAGGCTCCAACAGCTATCCTGAAGGAAGGAATGTTGGTACCTTGCTATCAAACCATATGCCGCGATCATAGAATTCAGAACAGTAAGAATCTCATATAAGAAAACAAAAATTTGGCTGACAACTTTCTGTGTGGACTCCAAACAAATTCAAATTGAAATCCACTGTAGGGTCTCAGAGACCGACACGCAGCCAGAGGGCCATTACCTCCCCTCTGTGGGGGGGGGGAATGCAATCTCTCCAATATCTGTTATGAAAATTCTTCTAATATGTACAGCAGTATAGATTCAAACCATTACATGTAAAATAAAGTTCCATCATTTGTCTTTGTAGCCAAGGGAAAATGTGCCATGAAATCTCTTCAGTGGTTACGTGGAAAGGATGCTGACATCTCACAAGAGTTGAAGGAAATTGAAAATATTAACAACGAATCACTGAAGAGCCCTTCTGGCTCATCATTCGAACTATTCAACAAGAGCAACTTAAAGCCTCTCCTCATATCTCTCGGCCTGATGTTCTTCCAGCAAATGAGCGGCATTAACGCCGTTGTCTTCTACACAGTGATGATATTTAAGGTAAGGCAATCTATATCAAGGGCTTATAAACGTACTGCATTTGACTATAACAAGTTCAACAGTTCTCAGCTCCACCACATGGCTATCACCAACATCAATGTCAACAGAAAGGTCACACAGATAAAGGAGGTCAATCCATATGAGTTCTGTCTGTGACCTCTGCACAGCTGTGAAACATGATGTAGGCTGTGCTTAGACCTGACCTCTGGCTTCTGTGTAGGGTAGAGCATGGCAAATAGCAGGGCAGTGGTTCTACTGCTTTGTGAGAGACTCAGGGAGGGAGACGCAGTGTCACTAAGGCTCTGTTATAATCCATATACAGCCTAGAAGCCTTTTCTCAGTTAGTGGACTCACCCAAATCCATTGAGCACTCTAGTGAGCATAGCCAGGTCTAGAAACAGGGACAATATCTTACTTTAATCTCTGCTACGCATTGCGTGGGACACAGGAAGTCCAAGAGCCTGCATATATGTGGTGGTAAAAAATTCAAAGTATGAGACAATTCAGTGATTCACTCTCTTCGTTCATATGACATCTGTGCAGTGATATGTTCCTTCAGATGTACATTTGGTTGCTTCAAGGTCATCACAAGTTTCCTGCAGGTCACTGAGAATTTGCCTGTCTAGATAAGAAACCGATTTTACAAAGTTGCTGACTATCATCTGTGTACAACACTGTATCTCATGTATTGTTTATTTGGTAACACTGTATGTAGCTTGCACTATACACTGTTGGATGGCCAGAGGACTGTAAATGACGAATTTGAAATGACGTACAAGACAGCTGTTGTGACTAAACTTGAAGTAATACCCTGGTATTTACCCAGAGGAACTGAGTAAAACTATGGGAAACCTCAGTCAGGACAGACAGCCCCCAGGCCAATATTTTAACCTGGATTTACCAAACAAGAGGCAAGAAGTGTATTATGTCAATAAACATAAACGCAGTCAACTTTGAATGAACCTGCAGCACCCCAAAATGTTGGCAGTACTCCTTCCCACATGCTCTATAAGCAGGACAAAATGCAACAAAAATATTTTAAAATCTGTCTTGCGATATTGTAACTAAGTGATTGATAAATTTATGGCTGTGTTCAGTTCATAAATTCCATATTACAATTTCATACAAGATGGAAGTTTAGTTTGCTGCCTGTTTCTGCCCGGTTCTTGCTTGACTTACTCTTCAACCCTGAAGAAAGAGGACCTTTTTGGAACTACAGAGCATTACACTCCCTAACGTCTACTCTTCAGAATCCTGATCTTGTTCACAGGCTGCTGGAAGCACGCTCGATGGTAACACAAGCACAATTATAGTTGGTGTTGTGAACTTTGGTTCAACATTCTTGGCAACTATCCTGATCGACCGTTTTGGACGCAAAGTGCTCCTCTACATCTCATCAGTAGCCATGATAATCTCACTGGCAGTTCTGGGCACATTCTTCTACCTGAAAGACCACACTGACACCAATGTCACCCCATATGGCTGGCTTCCACTTGTCAGTTTCGTCATTTATGTTATTGGTTTCTCATTTGGATTTGGTCCAATTCCATGGCTGATGATGGGAGAAATCTTACCAGGTAAGTCTGCTTACACTTCATAAGAGTAGTTTTATTTTGAGCCAATTGAAGTCAGGGGCCAATAAAATATTTAAATATCTGGAGCCAGACAAATATTTTGGCCACCAGAAAAAGATGTATCACTGTTTTGTGGTGCATTATACATACATCTCATGCCTCCAATCAGTGATGACTGATTTCCTCCCTCTGCTGTAACATATGTCCCGAACAGCTGCAGAAAATCTATTTTAAAAGACAGATTAATTGTTATGACTTGGAAATTATGATCATCTTAACTTCTCTGAATGTGATATGCAATTTCCTCCAAGTCACAGTGACTAAATGAGGCTGCCAAAACTCCAAAAGCCAACTCCCAAATGCTGAATGGAAAATTCGTCAAAATTGTCCAGTAACCACTGGTGACCAGGCAACCACATTTTTTTTTTTAACTCTGTATGCCCTGACACCTCTATTCAACAAAGCTATCACTTTCCCAGACCATACTGTACCAGTGAATAACGAATTCAAGGGGATGTGGAATGGAACAGTCACGCTAAATTTGAGATATTACCTGCCTTTTGGTTGGATGGACTGCTGCCTAAGATTCTTACTGGACACATCTCAAATACAAGTCAAAAGCATTATGCTACAATCAATTCGTGAAATATGTAATTACTCATACAATAATTTTCTTCATATTCTATTGTAGCAAGGATTAGGTCAAAGGCTCATTCCAAAAATAGATAAACTGTTACATCCATTTCTTCCTCTAGAACTGTAATAAGCTTGCCATGATAAAATTTTGGAGCCAGGATAGCATAGTCGGTATAGCAAATGGTTACAGGCTGAACGACCAAGGGGTCAGAGTACGTGTCCCAGTAGGGTCAAGAATTTTCTCTTCCCCACATCATCAAAAACGACTCTGGCGCCTACCCAGCCTCCTATCCAATGGTTACCGGGGATTCTTTCCCTGGGGGTAAAGTGGCAGGGGCATGAAGCTGACCACTCACCTCCATCTAGTGCAAAGGTCAATAAAACATGGGTCTATACATCCGCTCCCTCATACACCTCCATGGTGTAGTGCATAATTAAGCACCAGGACAACTTTACCTTTTACGATAAAAGTTTGTGTCATCCCTTCCATGGTACTATCTAATTCTTCATCCCATATTTTCAAATTATTTTTACAAATCTGGATTTGTTTTTCAGCCAAAATTCGTGGTTCAGCAGCTTCGATCGTGACTGGATTCAACTGGACTTGCACATTTGTTGTCACTAAAACCTTCACTGACCTGATAACAGGTCTGGGCAGTGCCATCACATTCTGGATGTTTGGGGGTATCTGTCTGGCAGGCCTATTCTTTGTTATTTTCTGGGTACCAGAAACGCAAGGAAAGAGTCTTGAAGACATTGAAAAGAAACTTACTGGACAAGTACGAAGAATGAGTTCTATTGCTAATCTCAGACCTCTGCCCATGGCAGTCTAAGGATTATGTAAATTTGTACTCCGAACAATACAAGCACTTGGAAGAGAGTTAGACCTAGAGGACTGAAGGACTCGATGAAGTATTCGAAGCAATGTCCATGGTCATCATAAGTGTCGAATGCAAGATCAGTTAGAGTTTTGTCTGAAGACTGCATGCAAGAATCTCAGAAGAATCTCTACCAAACAGTTAATTAATAATATTTATAATTTTACTTGATCAGTGATACTCGAAAACTAATGACTGTGTCGCTACATAGAACGTAGCTCTCATATCATTTTGTAACACTTCCATTGTATATGAAAGTCTGTTTTTATAAAATAGACTTTGTAAATATTGTACAGACCAAGTGACTGGTCATGATTTTATGACCACTGACAGACAATATATATCATTACACAGCATCCATACCAAATATTACATATATTTTTTTATTATAGTTTACTCATTATTATGATACTGAAAACTACATACGGTAAAGTGAATTTACTCGTGTGACACAAATTTTAACCATTTAAAGCATAGTGATAAATATATGAACCACCTGCTTTAATAATTAAAGATTTTACTGTAGAGTGCATTTATGAGGTTCATATGTTTCTCAGTATATATTTAAATTATTTCTGTATGTAACATAAATTAATTAATATTTTTGTAAGAGAGTGAGAGAGCATATTTTTATTGAGACATGAAAGGAAATTTTAAAAATATTTTTAGGATGAACCTCCTGCTTAAAGGGTTAAATAAGTAATGTATCTTATTGTCTTAACTTGATTTTATGTATGGAGCAATTATTGGGAATATGCATCTAGAGTCACTGTGTTAGTTAATTAAAACACTGACTTCCACTGGACATTCCATTTTTTATGATTATTGTTCTATGAACATGTAAAAATAAGTATTTGTACATATGCTGCCAATGTGTGTTTTTATTCCATATGATGATTGTTAAAATGAAGGCTTCAGAATAATAATTTTAAGCAATTTAAATCTGTAACTAAGCCACAAACAGCCAAAATTCACTGGCAACATTCTCTGTTCCTCTAACCGGTAGCTTTCAAATCACTGGTTCCACAATATGGATGGTACCTGAACAATAAACGTGTATCCTGTGGCACTAGATAACTTTGTTCACCCCAGTTTTCATATTCATCTCTGACCACAAACCACCATCTTATAACTTAAAAGTAATTTTGGAAAACAGTTCTGTATGCCTTGATAATGTGGCACAGTTCAAATATTTGGGAATGACAGCAACAAATTAAAATTTTATTTAGGAGGAAATTAAGAGGAGACTGAATTCGGTTAATGTTTGCTACCATTCAGGCCAGAACCTTTTGTCTTCCTGTCTGCTGTCTAAAAACCTAAAAATCTGAATATACAAAATGATAAGTTTGCCTGTGGTTCTGTATGGGTGTGGAACTTGGTCTCTGACATTAAGGGAGGAACATAGACTGAGGGTGTTTGAGAACAGGGTGTTGAGAATATTTGGACCGAAGAGAGATGAAGTGACAGGAAGTTGGAGAAAACTGCATAATGGGGAGCTTCATAACTTGTACTCTTCTCCAAGTATAATTAGAATGATCAAGTCAAGGAAGATGAGGTGGGCAGGGCATGAAGAACGAATGGGGAGAGGAGGAATGCATATTATAGGATATTGGTGGGAAATCCAGAGGGAAAGAGACCACTGGGAAGACCAAGGCATAGGTGGGTGGACAATATTAAAATGGATCTTGGAGATCTCTTGTGAACATGGTAATGAACCTTCAGATTCCACAAAATGCTCAGAAGTTCTTGAGTAGCTGCAAACTTGCGGCTTCTCAATAAGTACTCAGGTACATGAAGTTAGTTAATTTTGTAATCCAAATGGTAAACACTGGTAATATTAACAGAACAGTTCCAGAAACACAACTAAAACTATTCACTAATTAACAAAATCCTGCCTGGCATTGCTGTATGTTACCAACAGATATTTTTAGCCTACTTTTCTTAATTTGAAAAAATAAAAGTAAGCTTATGAGATCACCCTGTTGTCTTGTGGTGTCTCTGAAAGCCTTCCTTCAATTACTGAATGCCTGAACCAGTCTTTATGAAACTCTGTATGTATATCATGGCACCTCAGCCCATCTCAAAGGCGTACTTCATAAATCCATCCCATCAATCTGTGCGTTTGTATGTGTGTTCCCCTACTGTTGCTAGGCAACAGCTCAGCAGAAACTTCACTGCGGCAACAAATATACATGCAACAGTGTAAGAACTGTGGGATGTGTTGTTCTCTATGCCGTCCATCTCATATCGAAGGAATGCAAGAGATTAGTTCTTCCCAGAACTTGTTATTCTGGTAAAAGGTATACAGTTCTTTCAACACGGCATTATTTCAGTAGTATATTAATATTTTAATACATTTAAACTAAGACTTAAAAAAATGTATCTGAAACTAGTATCTATTATTTCAACTGTGCCTAGCAGGCAAGCTTAATTTTGAAGCTCTGTTTATCAATATAATTTACAATCTTTTTTTCACATAAATTATAAGATACTTTAAACTTACTACAGCATAAATTATAAATTCCTGGATTGAGGTATGCTTTGGCAGAAATCCAACACTCCAAGCATAAGAATTGTGATATTACAATTAACTGAAGGATGAACTGTCGAATATGTGAATGAACAATGTATTGTATAAGCCACATGAGAGATTATGGGTATATTTAATGTTGATTGTATGATGTGAGTGTTGATGTGTGACATAAAAATTATTTATAAAACTGGAATAATCTTAAAATATTTTAAAGAACTTTGTTTTAGTACCTGTGATCCTCTCATAGTGGTAATAAAAGCATGTAAAAAATAAAACGTAAGTTAACATATAAAATGAATGTTGCATTATTTCCCACTTCTTCTTTCACAAACACAACCATTTCTTAAATATTTTATATAGGATTCATCTGTGTGGGTTGAATAAGACTATCAACATATTCTGCAAATCCAACTGCAATGTAACGGCCAACTCTAACACGTGAGATTCAAGACTGTTACGGTAGTGAATGTGAAAATTACAGACTTTTGGAATGTGACTCATGTGGTATGGTACAGAATCTCCTACCTCCACCTACTCAGAAGATGTAGAGAGTAGGCTACTATCAAATATCGGTACCTTTCTAAAAGTCTACGTGGCATCTCATCCCACAGGAGAAATGACAGTACCAATAATATTTTGCTGGTAGTGAGATGTTACTTGTTTTTAATGGTATCCAGTTCTTTGAGAAATAAATTAAATTTATTTACTGCATGACTCCAACCTGATCAGGGGGCATGTGATTAGTTGGTTGAGGCGTTATGCTACAAGCCAGAATGTTGCGAGTTCGATTCCCATTGATGTCACTGGATTTTTCAATTGACCTAATCCTTCTGGCCGCATTACGGTCCTGGGCTCGACTCAGCCTCTAACAGACATGAGTACCAGGAATAGTTCCGAGGGTAAAGGGCAGCTGGCATGTAAGGCTGACAGCCTCACTGCTATCTGTGAGCCAAATATCTAGAAAATATGGGAGCCTCAATGTCTCACGGCCCTATGGGCCTCCATCGCCTGTCACAGGGATAGTTTTAGCTTTACCTTTACCTCCAACCTGACCTAAATTTTGCTAATATTATGTATGTAGTGGATAGGTCCTAAAGTACAATAACATTATGTCACCAAACTAAATATCTGTCCTCTGTGCCATGGCATTTAGATATGTGGCACATACATCACTAATAAGCAAAAGATTATCAAACAGAGTATAAATGTCCTGAAACACAATATCTCCTGCCCCAGCCAAGAAATGAACCCAAATTCCTTGGTTGCCCTGCCTATAGTTTAACCAATATACTATCTTGGTTATATTAACAAAATTTATAACTGTCCCTCTGCTTAATTAAGCACCTTCACATGAAGACATATGGGGGAGAGGAGATAAAGCTCCATGCCTTCTTAACCTCAGGAGCAGATGGGGTGAGCGGTGAGCATCATGCAACAACCACTTTATGCCTGAGGAAAGAACCCCCAACACACATCAAAAAGGCGACTGAATGGGCTCCAGAGGCAGGGCAGAGGCCATGGGGAAAAGAATGATCATCCAGCTAACATCCTAGTTACTGTATTGACTGAGCTACTAATGCTCCCAGAAAACACGAAAAGTGTCCTTAACTGCACTTTTTAATCTACCTGAATGCATATGCTGACACAACAACATGAAGAGGGCATATTCTCTGTACAGCTCTGTCATGCATTGGGCCTGTACATTTCTGCTGGTTCCTTCCTTGTTACCAGAGAATTAAGTCCATGATTTATTTAAACCGTCTTGCAGTGCACACACTCATTTATCTCCTTATCTCCCTTGCACTACATGTTTCGGCATAACAATGCCATCTTCAGGTGCTTACTNTAATATGAGAACAAGGCATGCAATGAACTGGTTTGGCGTGGATAAGTAAGCACCTGAAGATGGCATTGTTATGCCGAAACATGTAGTGCGAGGGAGATAAGGAGATAAATGAGTGTGTGCACTGCAAGACGGTTTAAATAAATCATGGACTTAAATCAGTGCAACAGGACGCTAAAATATAACACCAGAGAATTATTTTCATTTGGAGGTGGGGGGCACAACAGGAAAATTCTACTGAACCTTTTCTGCATGTACATGCACTTGTCAATGGAATTTTGAAAGACATTTTCAGCTTTCTGAAGCCAACTCCTTGAAATAAAATGTTCAGTCCCCAAAACAAAAATCCACAGCAGAAGCAAATAGAGGATAGAAGAAGACAAAAGAATAAGAGAACAGAATGTCAAGAGCATTGGACGAAGATGTACATATATATATATATATATATATATATACATGACCCTATGCTCAACAAAACATTAGGCCTACATCTTAGTCCTATGTTTACATATTGTTTAAATCTCAGATTTAAACAATATGTAAACATACTGACAGGGGGCAAGCGGCCTCCATAATCTAGGGGTAATGTTCCCACCTCATGACCCAAGGTACGTGGGTTCAAACCCGGTGGAGGTCATGGAATTTTTAAGGGCGGAAAAATTCAGGGAACAAGTCCTCCGGGAGGGACTTTAAGCTGTGGGTCCTGTGTCATAGATTTACAGCACGTAAAAGAACCTCATGCCTCAAGGAGGCCTCTGAGCAAAATTAGGCAAAATGTTTCCCGCCCAAGTAGTTTCCAATGCCTCTGGTAGATGGGGAAGTTATCAGGTACCAATGGCAGTAGAGGGCCGACCTTGCTGGCAGAAAGGGGAGAATTATCGGGTACCACTGCCAGTAGAGGGCCGACCTCGCTGGCAGAAAGGGGAGATAGCGGGCACCAGTATCGGTAGGGTATGGCGACAGTAGAAATTAAAGGGGGACGTACAATAGACTATTAGTTGCGGTGCATGGGTAACTGGATACTGACAGGGGGCAACTTCAGAGAATACATGCCAGTTTCCAATCAATACAAAATCAATAACGGGGGCATGCAGTAGCGTAGTTGGTTGAGGCACTATACTACCAGCTGGAAAGTCGCGGGTTCAAGTCCCAATGAGGTCACTGGATTTTTTCAATTGGCCTAATCCTTCCAGCCGCACTATGGCCCTGGGGTCGAATCAGCCTCTAACAGAAATGAGTACCAGGAATTAATTAAATAATTTTCCTTGGGAGTAAAGCGCACCCGGCGTGTAAAGCTGACAACCTTACCGCCATCTCTGAGCCGATTGTCTAGATAATGTGGGAACCTCAACGTCTCACAACCCTATGGTCCTTCACAGCCTGGTACAGGGATAGCTTTACAAACTGAATAACACTAAGTATGTCACTTACACTGAACAACTCTGGCAGTCATTAAGAGGCAGATTTCTATCTTCAATCTGAACAGTTTGTTGTTTGTTTCATTTTCTGTCCCTTCTGATGCCTGACACATACATAATAGTGTACAGCATAAAATAATATAAAAATTGTTAAAAATGAATTTTTGTGGTAGAAATTCTAATTATTATTATTATTAGCAATCTGTTCTATGTCTCAAATTGATTGATCTTTAGCACAGCTGCAAGCTTAAAAGAAATATTTTGAACCTTTATAAGCGTCTTCCTAGAGGCAGATATTCTAATCTGTGGCTGATTATCAGCTACTTATGCAAGTCTGTTCAGGAGTACTTAACATTCATGAGCAGTATAACACACGCAGTCACAGGAGCAAGGCGCAACATAGAGCACAATACACGATAGGGAAAGAGTGCTCCAGCAGAAGATGATAAACGTGACTCGCGTAATGAAACACGACGTAGGAATGAAATATCCTGTACAATTTTAATATTTTGACACTTAACATTTATCAGTATATAAGATAAATATATATTTAGTTATTTTAATATGTATAGACAAGGCATGCAATGAACTAGTTTGTCGTGGATTGGATCAGCGCCTGAAGATGGCACTTTTGTGCCGAAACATGTAGTGCGAGTGAGAAGAGGGGATAGATGAATGTATGCACTAGAAGACGGATAAAATAAATCATGGATTCATGAACAAGGTTTCTTGTTGAAGTGGAACGTGTCATCATAACAGAACCCTCTTCCAATTCAAAACTTCACTTAAGTCACTCAACAAACCATAAATATCACAGCTGATCTGCACTGCAGTATCAGTGGTAATAGTATACATTCTTTTACTTACGGTCCTTCTGAATTTACATTTACATATGACATTCTGTTATAAGGTTTTCTTTAATATAATTTTATATTTTCTATGAAAGCAAACGTAACATGCTCGGGAAAAATCACAATAACCTGGCTGTTTTTTCAATGCTTTTACTATGCTATGCTACATATGCCCACAGCAGAGTCCAATTATGGCAATGTGGCCATTTGACCCTCGCCCCACAAATAAAAGGATGAGGATCCCTACTTTACAGAAAGTAGGGAGGTCACAAATTTTATTCCTCAATAACTCAAAATCACATACACACATCTGTATTGCCCTGCACTTGAAATAAAAGTCATAAATACTTCTGAGGCTGATTCAGCTCTTAAAGAGTGTGGTGTGGACAGTCGTACTGATGTTTCAGAGGTATATGCTACTTACAATCTCATAATTAAGTGTGGAAGACAATGCCCACCTCTACAGTCTACATGGTGGAAAGACCAAACAGCCGAATCACATCAACAATAAACCACCGGGAAATCCTAATATCATGATATTTAGTTACACATGACAAACTTACCGAAATTACATAATAAATAAATGTTTTGGCATTAACCATTCAAAAACCACAAATATTCCAAGTGTAATATAAAATGTTACTCAATATTATTGTGGCTGGTACAGATATCACTGTGTTTGTAACACGTATAACGTTACCTGATCATTACAAAGAGCGGAGCGAAAAAATCCTCGTCAAAAAAGGTTACGGTCCTGACGTTTCAAGCCATCCTTTAATAAACGTTGTAACCAACCGCGGACATTAAAACAGTAATTCGTATTTTTCATTAGTTGACGGTTAATGCCTATGATTATGAAAATACGACAGAAAATTATTAAAAACACAACACAACAACCATAACCATAAAATTCACGCATATGACACAAACATGTAACTTACCCATGACTTGGACTCTGCAAATGGCACATGTATCACATTCCACATCCCAGCTCCACATTGCAACAGCATTCCACTTTTTTAAGGTGAACATTTTATCAGGTTTCTGAGATTCGGCATCTCCGCGGTCTGATACATCACTGTCATCGGCCATTTTCGACAATTATGTTATCGAAGTTTTGAATCATACACTGTCGCCAACATTAAGTCATGGAACAGTAAATTCTGGTTCTAGATTCAGAACTTTTTTAAGATAAATATATATATATGGAAAAACGTTGTCCCTGTGCTTAACAATTAAGCACTATGCCATGAAGACGTATGGGGGGACGTATTCTTGACCTCGGCACTAGTTGGGAGATGAGTGGCCAGCTTCACGCCCAGCCGCTTTAGCTCCGGTACCATTGGATAGGTTGGGCGGGCCCCAGATCCTGTATGGATGAGATGGAGAAGTGGAAACTCTTGACCCTACTGGGACTTGAACTCCGACCCCTCAGTCGTCGAGCCCATAGCCAGTCACTATCCTGACACATATGTAAATAGAGAGGACATGTTTTTATTAAACGCATCAAGTTAATATAACTTCAGGCTTAATTCATTTACTTAGTGCTCTCAGGAAGGATTGACAGTGAACCTGTGTAATTATGATGGTATGAAGGGCCATTATCTCCTGTGATCTAATGCTGTGTAATCTAGTGGGAGTTTACTGACATTTTGGAGTAATGTATTGCAGATTTCTTCATTGTTGAAGAGAAGGCCGAACAAGGAAACTGCAGTCAGTTTGCACTAGGTTTCCCTGACACGACAGTACAATTTCAGACAACATGGAGTCACCTTAGAAGTTAGAACCACTATTTGATCCTTACATCTCATATGACATGATGTTCACAATCACAGGCTCCAATTTGATGCAGCTGTCACGGAACTGGTTGAAAAGACCCCATGCAATTATGTCAGTCATGCCTTAATTTTTGTGTGTTTTAGTCCTTGCCTGGCCACAGATACAACTGAGAAAGAAGCTTCTTCTTGGATGGTTAGTGCTATGGTGTGAAGTTGGGGTGACCACAGACAACAAATTAATCATACCAAATTCCCTGAAAATAAGTTAGTTCAAAGACTCCCATATATAATACATCGTGAGGCAGAAGAGGGCATGTTTTGGTATAAATAATTCATGTGGACACAAAATTCATCACATCAACTCTTGATGACAGATGGAAAGTCTCTGATACTGTGGGTTCCTAAAGTTCACGTTGACACAAATTACTGCCAAAGGAGACTTTATTCAGGATTAATTATAAAAGATGAATTTGTGAAAACATGGCAAAGATCATCATAAAACAGTTATTTTTTCTACTTTAAAGTAGCCAGTAAGAACAAATGCTCTACATCACAACACAGAACATTATATTGGACGGAAAATTATGGCTGGACATATAAGAACGGAGACATTTAAATAATAACGTAAGAAATTCAATATGAGGATGAAGATAACTTACCATTGCTTTCACATGTGAAACTAGTATTGTCTGGGGCAAGTGGACTTGTCCAAAGCACTCAGACCACTGTTGGGTCCACTACACATTCCTGATTTTTGGGGTCCTATAAGAGTCTTAACCATAATAGTACAGCCAGAATCATGACTGAGTCCCTCTTTGTATTTACTGGCTCTAACCCCAGAGACCTGAAGATCTTAGTCCTATGCCTAGTCAGGACTGAGTATTCAGGGAGGACAAGGCAGGCTTCCTACTCCTGTTCAATTTCCTGCATATGAAGCTTTGGAAGAGGCCCACGATATTTTGGTAGAAACAACATTCATGGGCTCCTTTTAAAACATGAACTTATCTCTAAAATTCTCCTACAAATAAATAAACACATTAATTGTATTTGGAACATGTATTTGTATATATAACATATCGACATTCAAAAAAATGTACATTTGGAATGGAGACACATTACGCTCGTCTTCTTTTATTTCATTATCTACTTTAAATGAATAATATGTGGCATGAAATGGCTAAGAACCATCTATCCTAATCAGCTGCAAGTATATTTTTGTTGCTTTTACTATTTTCTTTTTCAACAGTCTAAATAAAAACTGAAGGCTTATCTACGGATAAAAAGACAATACTGAAGAGGCCCTCATGGAGCAAGCACGCTTGACAAGTTCACCAGAAATATCCTATGATTTAAAAGTCTGTAAACTACAACAGTCATTAAGCAGTGGCTTTCATAGCATACTGAACAGAAACTAAAGTTATGAAGACAGAATGACAAAAACTTGTGTCAGAAGATATTATTAACAAAATCAGTAACACTGCATTCTTTCAGAGAAGCAGAAAAATAAGTTAAGTACAAACACAGATAAATGCACACATACTTCAAAGAAGAAATGCTCAGTTACAAGAGCTTAACACACACGTGTCACGTAACTAAATATGTAAAGGTAACAGGAAAGTTACTGATAAGTCTTTAACATGGTTCAACGCTAACAAATGAGTCCATAATACTACATGTACTGGGACTCCAAATTCTTTCGTATCAGACCCCTACAAGCAACAGTTTATTGTTTTTTGACAGTTTCAACACTCCTAAAATTCAAAGTTTCCTTCTTTTGCCAATTACATAGTTATTTAGATGATCTCACAAAGAAACTGAACCCCCAGGGGGCAGGAGCTGACAATTTGTCAGTAGCCAAGACAGTTCAAGGAAATTCCACACCATCTGCTGAGAACTGAGGTGTATATTCTGAAAAGACATTCGCTCTTATGTTTCACTTCAAGAATTTGGATTGCTGCCTTTGGACTTAACCTCTCAGAGCAGCACAGCAGCTACCAGCTTTAATATTACAAACACTTCATTCTGCTTATAGACCATATTTATAAGCTATCTGGGATTCTCAAAATAAACAGAGATTATTCACTTACCAACAGTAATAACTGATTGGTCTTTGTAATGGAGATGCAGTGCTTCCTGTGAAATAGGACTTAAAATTTTTAAATATTATTTAGATAAAAGTGTATGCTTCAGAGGATGGTGTGGTAGTTAGCATATTAATCTAGCATTGGAAAGCTCACTGATTCAACCCCAACTTTGCCACTAATATCAAAATAATAAAAAAAAAAAAAATATGTTACTGCAATGACTACTAATAAATTAAAGAGAAGAGTCCAGCATACTCCCAAAACACTGTGAATACCAGACATACTTCAGACAAATTAGTATGTCCAACATCATATTCGCATAATTAATATGCACTGTCTTAATTCATAAACTGAATATCACAATCTTATAAACATATATTACCCACAAATGTCAAAATCCCACTGAATTAAGCTAAAGGAGTGAAAATTTCTTCATTTATATCAGCGATTATAACCCAAAATGTCATCTCACCATCCAAATTATCAATGGAAAGTTCCTACACAATTCAGAATCAGTTACAAGCTTTTCAGATAGAGCCTTTGGTGTTCAGTACATACATACAGGGGGGTGTGATTTAACAAATGGTTGTGAGGGACAAAACCAAGCATCTCTCTTATATACTATGGATTATACCATGAAGTTGGGTCTGAGAACTTTTTAGTTGTGTAATTAAGTTTCCAGGAGACTTTCTCTGGTCTTCTTCAAACACTGCAGTAAGAGTGACTACGAGACACAGATGTCTACAAATAATATACGAGGAATGAGAAGCTCAAAGGTTTCTCAGTTTAGTGTCCAATTCTCCAGGTGCATTTCCAACCCTGTGGAGTGTCCACTACGTTCACTCTGCCCAAATATCCTTACATATGCAACAACTCAAGAACAACTGGGAAGGATCTTCACATAATCTGATACTTGGGAACTTTAGAAAAAACTGTTTCAATTTTCATTTAGATCAGATACATTTAACATTTTACGTGAAGACGTGTGCGTTTCTCTGTGCATCCTGCTAAATATTTTAGCAAAGAGAAAAATGTTTTGAACAGCAGTTTCAGAAAAGGATGAAACATGTTTTATGCTGAGCACACTTTCCCCATAAATATTATGGTTTTTCAAGACAATTAAAGGGATGTTATATTTTCAAACTTTTGTATTAAAAAATCAACCACGATCTCTGGAACACACTCATCATAAAGAAGGAATATAAGAAAAAACATAAGAAAGTCTTTACTGTCATTAGACTTCATTAAACTCAAGACAGTTTTATTTTTCAATGGGGTACTCAGTTATAATATGACTAATAAGTATATATTGAACAATTTATGTATATTTAAAACGAGCTCAGAATTTATAACAACAACATACATTGAAGCCTTAATACTGACTGTTTACTCATTCTGTATACCTACATGGTGTTGATTTCTTGGAAATTTGAGGATCATAACATAACAGTGGACAGATGTATATGGATTTAATGTTTGTTTAATACAAGGAAAGAGTTCATCATATTTTGTAACTATTTCATTAATAATTCTTTCTCTCAAATGAGCCTGTTAAGTGTACACTGTACAGCTCTACAAATTTTTTCTATTTTCTCTTGAGTTCTGAAATGAACATAATCAACTGAAAGTGACAAAATTGCTAAGAATTTCAATTACACAAACACGAACACCTCAAACCTAATTCTGTTGCATAATCAGAGGCCCCTGGATGTAATTACACAACTATTTTGTGAATAAGCCCTTCTGTGTCACTAATACTCAGGACAAAGCACAACAGACCACTGTAGGTCAAGGTGCAAGGGCCGAGAAGGCTTACCACTCATACATTCATTCATTCAATACTCAGGACTACAAATAACACAAATAACAAACTATACCAACAAGAAACCATCTTGAAAGAATCTGAATTATTTGGGAGAGTACTGTTAACATTACAAAGTTGTTTGTGGGTTGATAACAGAATCTTAAACTTATGAGTACATGTGCATTCAATAAAGAACATTTTAATAACAAAATAAAATAACAATACATTATGACTGGTGTCAAAAAATAACAGCAGGTTTTCACTGACCTGAGCTATCAATTCCCAAACTCTTATTTTCTTTTTCAGTTCACACAGCTGTTCATATATATAAATATATTACACTTTTTTGATTGCAAAATTCGAGAGTTGTATCAAATAAACCAATAAACGCATTATAGACAAAAATATAGATCTGAGCAACTTCAATATGACATTTTCATGCCTGATCAAAAAATATTACAAAACTGAGCTCATTTTAATAATTCCAAAACTATTTATTATTTTTGAATTCACACATCGGTTTGTATATATAAAAATATACTTTTTTGATTGCAAAATTCGAAAGTCGTTTTAAATAAAACCAACAAACACACTACAGGCAAAAAAGGTCTAAGCATATTCAATACAATAACATTTTCATGCCTGATCAAATTGTTATAAAAATCGAGCTCATTTTAATAAGATATTAATTATTAATGATTTACAATTATCCACCAGCCTGAAGAACTAATAATGAGGTTTCAAATTGTTGAAATGTTAAACCAGCTGGTTGCAACAGCTTTAGGTCAAATGGACATAACTCCACAGTGATGGGAATTCTTTTATTGTTTTTTTAATTATCTTATATGTTTGATGGATTTCTATTCCTAGTTACTATACATGTATAAGAAAAGCTGTTTGCAAGTTTGTATTCATGAATTAAAATTAACTTCATGATCACTATAGCATGTTAGAATGCTACTGGAACTTTCTACATAGCAGAAATAAAAAGACAAATAAATCACTGAATTAGCACTTATATCCACCTGTAACTGTTGCTTATGTCTACATATTTCAATGTGCTGTCATCTAATGGGAGGGGGAACTGACTTAAAAGAAACATTTAAACACACCAATACATACAAGATTTATAATACTTCATTATCTAAAAGTCTACTAATGTATGGCAAACATTTTGGACTGAGAAGTTAAAAAATTCTTCTCTATGATTTAACAATAAATTTGGGAATGGAATGGACTTTTATATTTCAACACCCATAGAATAATTATCATTCTAAAAGTGGAACGGTATGACTCACTTGGACAAGAGTTCTAGGATGGATTATGGTTAAATATTATTGTTTTAGTTAGATTATACACAGTATTTATAATCCTAATATTACAATTTTGGACAGTTTTACAATGTGACAAAATAAATACATAAAAATTTTCTGGACAATTAGTTTGGAACTTGGCCATTTAAAAATATGCACAAGTGAAAGCTAAAACACACAATTTTAAAAGTATTTTTGCTTTTGAAAGTTATCCAGTTCATATCAGATATGTAGACCTTCGAAAGCATGAACTGAACAATGTTTCCACTTCATTGCAGTTGCAAAATCTGTACAGCTACATATCAAATTAAGAAAGAAAGAAAAACTGATATTATGGTCACATGACCCACCCATACACACACACACACACACACATACATGAATATTATAGTCATAAAATATTTTTTATTCACAATTTTGCAGTATCTGAAGGTAAAACTCATCAATTACATCATTAAAGCATGGTTATAGTAACTATTTAACATTCATTAATTACTGTTTTTTAAACTGTGAAATGTGTTTTCATGAGTAGTGCAGGACACATCCATTTCAGATGATAAAGGAAATAAAGCAAATATGGAACCACCACAGATCACACAAGTAACAGAGTACAGATGAAACCAGAGAGTACATGCTGACATGATTCCAAAAAAACGATCTTAAAACATCAACCAAAAGGAAAATTTAAGTTTGGTAAGACCTGTGAAATGAATGGAAGTATTCCACTTTGTAATATCACCAACAAATGTTGGCAGACTAATACTGAAAAGGATTATCATAATGACAATTTGTACATTTAATTCAGTTAACACTAATGAGTTCATGATTTATAAAGCAATGATGAATAAATATTGAATAATTACTATAATTGTACTTTAATAATGTAACTGACCAATTTCACAGGAGAATGATACATAATCAGGGCACTGAAAGATATGAATAAGTAGTAATAATAATGAGAATATGTATGTGTGTGTGTGTAGATGGACTGCGTAAATCACAGCGTAACACCCTGTAAAAAGATGGGGAAAAGAGAACAAGTAACTCAGGCCATATGCAATTATTCAGTCTCTAATAGCATAACCATTCAATTTCCACAAGGCAACATAAAAACCTGCAATCCCTAGTCAAAGAAGTACTAGTTGCATTATTCCAAAATAATACTGAAGTAACATTTAAGCAACTGTGGCAACAGGACACAATCACTAAACTCGCTCACTGCAGAGCAAGGCGCTTTGCAATCCTATGTCTTACTTGCATATATACTCTGTATACAAGTGTTTTATTGGCATTAAATGTAAAGTAACAACTCCAATGGTCTGTGTGCAGGAACGTGAAGTCTCTATAACCAATTTCCTTTAACGATCACAATGAAGAAACTATTCCATACCTACACATACTAGGGACACGCAGTAGCATAGTTGGTTGAGGCACTATGCTACATAGCGAGAATGCCACGGTTTTGAGTCCTGATGAAGTGGATTTTTTAAATTCACATAATCCTTCTAGCTGTACTATGGCCCTGGGGCTGACTCAGCCTATAACAGAAATGAGTACCAGGAATCTTCCTGAGGGTAAAGAGGGGCCAGCTCATAAGGCTGACCACCTTACCGCCATTTGTGAGATGACTGTCTAGAAAATGTGGGAGCCTCAACCTCTCACAACCCTTTGGGCCTTCATGGCCTGTTGCATGGATGCCTTTACTTACACATACTGCAGTCGTTATTAAGAAAGTACCAGATATATCTCAGCAGCGCAGTTATAGGAATAACAAGTCTGAAATGCGTCTTGACTGACTGGTTCTCAGGTTGTAATGACAGAGGAGAAGAGGTGAACCTACTGCCTCCATCTTCAGGGAAGAGTAAGTTAGATAAGATTACTCTGAATATGGAGGCAGCAGATTTCTCCAAAATGTTGACAATGTTTTGCCATACTACACGGCATCATATATAACCTTCACAGTCATCATCATGAAAACCTACCAACTGAAATGATGAACACACAAGGGCATGGGATGAGACAACTGTGACCTGTCTGAAGATACTTTAATTGTATCCACCAGGAAAAGCAAAAGAAATTACAATAAAGAAATCTCAGTCTGGTTTATCAGTAAACAACCAAGAGTTTGGTACATCAAAATATGAGGCGAGAGCATTATGATTATACGAACCAGCCCAGAATATAATGATTTATATGAATGAACGTCTACAGATGCTTAATCACCACTTGCTGTTCTCAGTATTTCAGTGACAGGGCCCATTTAATAAAGAACAAGTAACATTTATTAAGTTCTGCTACAATAAAGACATGCGAGAGATAATTAAGTCACTGACCTCAGAAACAAACTTGCGAGACATTTAAAAATTACACTTTTACAAATTACTAACTATTTCTATCACCTCAAAATTAAATAAAATTATAAAACACACAAAAACTTGAGTAGCCTTTCAATCTATAACACATGGGGGGGGGGGATTTAATGTTTAAAAAATGACACAGACTAGGAACTTGAAATACTTCATGTATTACTGGCATGCTGTGCACAATATATTTACAGTTTGCAACCCTGTTTTATTTTACATGGAATACTGTGAACAGCAAGATATCATCATGATGAATACACCATACATATATATGCATGCATACCGGCAATCTTTCTTATCTGTTCATACGTTCTCTAGAACTCTCATGCTCAGCTTTACCCACAAAGTGGAAACATACTGGTAAATGTGCGACAGTAGACATCAATTATTTGCTGGTGAACATACCAACATGTAAAAGTAAAGTTGTTCCTCTGCTTAAATAATTAAACGCTACACCATGGAAGGTGTATGGGGGGGTGCTTGTATAGACCCACATTTTCTTAACCTCAGCACTTGTTGAGGGTGAGTGGTCAACTTCATGCTGTGGCCACTTTACCCCCAGGGAAAGCGTCCTCGGTACCCATCGGATGAGGCTGGGTGGGCATCAGAACCAGTCTGGACGATGTGAAGAAGAGAAAATTCTTGCCCCTACTGGGAATCAAACTCTGACCCCTGGGTGATCCAGCCCGTAGTCAGTCGCTATACCAATAATGCTATCACGGCTCTCATACCAACATGTACCAGCAAAAGAAAAAAAAATCAGTGTTTATATTTGCAGTTTCTGTGGTCTTTTGCTCAGGTGAAACTATTCTTTCACTAATACTGCTATGCAATTTGGATTCTTCTCAGTCCCAGGATCTAGCTTTTGGGTAGGCAGTTTCAACTTGTGGACAGACAAATCTGACTGAAGATCTCAAGAACAGCCCAGTGTTACCCACAGCATCAAATGACAGGGCAACTGACAGACTGGAAAGGCCATACATAAAAGGAAGTGGTTGTAGCCAATTTCCAGGTAATATCACAGCATTTTCTTGGAGGGAACAAGCTGAGCCACAGAAGACCTCAGTCAGAATAGACAGTTTCCTGGCTAAGTTTTGAACTGGTCACTTCCCAACACAAGTTTAGAGCACTAGGGCTAAACCAATGAGCCCAGCAGACACCCTGGTTAAATAACAGTCCCTTATAAGTTAACCACAACTCATCACACGTGAACTTAACGTAAGAAGGTTAGCCAAAATTTGAAACCTGCAATAACAACACCAAAAGATAAGAATACGGATACAAAAAATGTTATATACAGAGGATGAATATGAATATGGAATGTTATCCTTAAATTTCTCGTCTCCTCAGTATAATAAGAACAGTTTCTTCAAATCACAATTTGAGCATTCCATAAAAGCATTATAAGAGCATTGGAGATATTATTTTAGCAGCTATGCGTGGAGTAAGTGCACCAGCTAATGCCCAAACAGTTTTCAGAGATGCTTTCACGCTGTGTCTCTATTTTAGCTTTCAATTGCATTGATGCAAAGTTCATGATTACAACAAATGAATATTAGAGGCAATGGTGCTGTTCTCGTGTCATTAAATGATCACATTTTTCAATGTGAAGTACCCTAATTTGTCGAGACTGTAGAATTCCTCCACAAAAGTATCTTTAGACAATATTTCATCCATTTTAAGCTCAGATATCCACGTATTTTTTTGTTACAGCTGGATCTGAGTTTTTCATAGCAGCGACTATGTAAAGCTAAAGTTGAATTACCCCTGTGCCTAATTACTTACTTAAGCACTACACCCTTGAGATGTACTGGGGACTGGAGATATAGCTCTATCATTCTTAACCTTTGTACTAGACAGAGATGCTTCATGGTCCTGCTGCTTTATCTCTGGGGAAACAACCCTGATGCTCACTGTATAGGAGGCCGAGTGGGCCCAATAACCAGTCTGCATGTTATGGAAAGGGGGAAATTTTTTGCCCCTGTCAGAAATGAAATTCCAGTTCCTAAGACTATAGCCTTGTTGTTATGTCAAAGCTATCCCAGCTGCTGCAATAACTATGAGGAGCACAAACTTCTGAGATGTGACACAGCATAGTTCAGCAGAAGTTCACTGATGTTCATCTGAAAGATCAGTGAACTTCCACCAGACCACACAGCGACAATTCCCAGAAGACCACAAGTTCATAACTCTAAACTCCATTTCTCAGAGACATAACGTTGTAAACGGATGTTAGGTTTCCCAAGTCAGCCACCTACAAACCATAATTAAAAATAAATAATATATGGAATGAAAAATAATAGAAAACAATACTTTTATAACACCAGTAGTGAAACTAAGCATTAATATCAGACAAGAGACAAAAAGGAGTGCATTTTTATTATTTCTTTGAATAGTGGAATGCCTTTTTTACTGGTAATGGTGCGTCTTTTTAAAAGAAGAAAATTTAATTATGGGAGAACATGGTAGTGGGGGGAGCATACACCTTCCTCGCTGAAGAGGACCAAATTTCTTCAATGCCTCACTCATAAGATGGCGGAATAGATAACCATACTCCCATTTATGCAGAACGGTGGAAACAATTTCAGTTGGTCCATTTATGTGATTATATAAAGCAGAGTATCAAACTTAAACCATATCTTAAAATGGGAATGTCTACAATAAATATATATGAAAATGAAGGGATACAGTCCTAAAAATAAGTGGTCGGACAGCTCAAAGTTGAAAGAAATCATGCTATGAGGCCATTTTTATTCTTATTCAATATTGCAGATTTACCCTATAAAATGCAAAATTCTATGTGTTTGTACAAACATGGCTCTTTTACAAATCAGTATATATATATATATATCCTGCTTGAGACTCTACTATTTTCACTGTCACAGAGTTAAAAACTGCAAGAATGGCAAAGTGGGTCTGTGTTGAGTACAGAACAAGTCATTTTAACCGTTCAGTTCATTTACCAAAGATCAAAACAAGACTATTTACACACCTTGCCTCTAACATTCAATGTGGCAAGTGATGTTACATGCTCACATTTTCCATTTACCATACTAACAACATGCTTTTGGCACAATTTAGTGCTGTATGAGTGAATAAAACACAAGAATAAAATTAATATAACAACTGCATTACTGCTGTATCACATATATACAAATAAAATTATTGTGTCAATTAAGTCAATGCTCAATAACCTCTGACTTAAAGAACTTCATTGAGCTCAGCTGATATTGCTGGTCGATATGATAAAGCATGGAACCTTGTCTTCTGAACCACAAAAATTATAATGAAATAGTGTTACAATGATTATTGTTATATGTAATGAAGTTTCTGGTTTCAGCAAAAAAATTATTTACACTTCAAACATTCTAATATTCACAACAGGTCAAAAAATATGATAAATATGTTGGATATTCATAGATTTTCAGAAGAAGGAGGAAAAATGGAACATTCTTTGCAGAATGTATTAATGGAATATTCGTGGCTCCTGCCGTATCTAAATACAGAGTGTCTGGATGAAAGGTATCCAAAATAAAATTATTATATCTCAGAAAGAATTTATTATACACATTAATGCATTACACCACTACAAAGGGAAACTATCAGAGTTTTTTCCTGCATATATATTTTCTTAGTAAATTTAAATGTGGGCTCCCTTGGTGGCACGACAAAAATCTATATTTGCAGCATGTTTGGTGTTACCATAGCCACAGCATCCCTGATGTGGGCTTTCAGGTGTTGAAGGTTGTTGATCCTAACCTGGTAGACAATGTTCTTCACATAACCCCACAAGAAGAATTTCACTGGGGTTAAATCTGGTGACCTAGGACCCGAAGCGATTGGTCCACCTCTGCCAATTCATATCCCAGCCATCTCTCTGTCCAGGGGATTTCTGACATGGTGGCACAAATGTGATTGCATAAGCTGGATACGTATAAAAAAAAAAAAAACTTTGAGACTTTTCCTTTCTGATGACATAAACTGGATATTTGTATGACAATTAGTTTCTGAAATATACATTTTCTATTTTGGATACCTTTTATCTGGACACCCTGTATTAAGATAGATTTTCTTGTATGTATAAAAGCAACACAGTATAAAATACCAATGGGCAATATGTAAAGCAACAATAATATTTTTCTTAGCTGCTCAAATTTCAATTATGGAGGGAAAAAATTACCATGACAACCACTTTGAGTTTAAGCCTTATTTTCTCTTATTAAAGAGAAAATGGCTGCCTATTCTATCAAGAAGTTTCATTAGAAAAGTTGCTTCCTTTAAAGAGATAGAACACAAATAAAATAAAATATATATTACAGTTTCAATTAACCTACACACAGAACTAAATATTCAAGGCATCAGAAATAAATTCAAAATGTACATAACATCAGTTAAAATAAATAAACTTTTACTGCAGAAATATTAATATTTACTCATACTTGTATCTTAAGTTGCCTGTAGCTCATAAAATGTACACTCCTTAAAACATACAAATGAAAACAAAATATAAAAGTATTTCCTCCTAAGATTACTTATTCATGGTCTCTTTATGAAGCCTTCTTCTACATGACGATACTCAATTTACTTTACCTTACCTAACCTAACCTAACCTGTGCGAGATGGGTTTGACCAATTGGAGTTGAGGGCTAGCTGGCTGCTGACTGGTTGGTTAGTTGCTCCATCAGTTTGGAGCAGTAAGGCCAGAGCCATATTGGGACCTGCTCATTAACTAGTTCATAACAACTTCCCATCACAACAAATCTTATTTATTCCTCGGCAATGACCTTGTTCCAATGGAACACATTCCCTCTCCTCGGCTGCGAGACCGATGTAATGTAGGCAGACCTTCTCCTGTAACAATGGAATTGAAAACCACTTGAACCACTAATCTACTTAATGATTTTCTGATGATCTGTGACAACTGCTGATTCACAACAACCCAGTTCTGTTGGATACTGTGTGTATATTTCATGAAGGTGACAAGCAAGTATCTCTTTAATAGTCAAGATATGGCTGCTGGCCTTGTCAAATATCACAATATGCAGCAGCTAAAACATTCAAGAAGGAATATCACTCAAATTAGGAAATTAAAGTTTACTTGTACAGTTAAAGATAGTTAAAGCAGACGTCTGCTTGTACCGGTTCTCACGGTCTCTTCATTTGCGGATTTTCTTATTTTTCCTTCTACCCTGAAGATGGAGGCGATACGTTCCTCCGAAACGTCGGTTAACACCACATCTACACAGTGCCACATCCCAGAAGACTGCTTTCTTCATAGTCACCGCTGTGAAAACCTCAAATCTTACATTATCTTCATTTCCTTACCTCCTTTCTACCAAATTCCTCTCCAGTTCATCTTATTTGTCCATCACATCATCACTCCTTCTCCCCTTTCCTTTACATTAACTTAACTTATTATCATTCAATACACACTTTGACATGCTGTTTACTCCTCTTCACAGTGTATCTAATATGGCTTACAATACAGCAAATGTTATGTTTGATATGTCACTTTTGCATTAGATACACAAACTGACATTGTACAACTCACCTCTGCTACTACTTCTTTTCATAGTACCAATCTCTGACTGCCGACTGCTACCAACACGCATGGCACGCCCCCGGCGGTCTTGAATTAACTTATCAGCACGTACAAAAATCCCACACTTTGGTCGGCACGTGAAGTAGCGTACCCCTTGCACTGACCCATCATTCTTACCTGTAAAACATTACACAAGGTGTGAACACAACATTCTGATTGCACAGTGGTTCACTATGTTCACTCTGCTCTTGGGTTACCTTTGCATTGTGCAAACACAGGCAGAGAGATACATGCAGCCTCCATTTTCAGTCCTGAAGTGAGTAGGACAGTTGAGAGTTTGTGTAGGGTTTTCTGTTGACAGATTTATGGGGGGAATTGTGGAACTCAGTGCCCGGTCTGGGCCAATAGTGACAGAAAACAAGGAAGGATTATACGGGGGGGGGGGGGGNGTAACTGGTGGAGAGACGTTCAAAAATATATTCAATGTGTATTTTGCAGTTCAGGAGAGTGGACCAGCAACCCAGGCATGTACACTGGAATCCCACTTAACGTTCCTCTTATTACCCAATAAAGAAGAGATTGGATGGGCCCCAGAGCTGGTCTGGACTCCACGGAGAACAGAATATCTCTTTCCCCTGTACAGGGACCTCCCAATGTTGGGTAACACTCACCTGTAGGTGCGTCAAGCTCTACGCCAATCCATGTGCCTCCAGAAAAGTCTGTGCCACCAATGTAAGCAACCACACCAGATGAATTATATGGCCGGATAAGGACACTCTCACCAAGCACGACCCATTCAGGAAGGGGCGTGTCAGCTAGACGATGCAGATCTCGTCGGGATCCGAACGAATTATTGCTGTCTCCTTCATCTGTTTTTAAAACAATACCTTATACTGGCAAGTGTCCTTTCAGTGTATTCAAAAGTGCAAGTAATGTTCATCCTTAGGTTTCTCTGGCCTGCAGCTTTTGTTTAAGTTCAGCTATCAGTTCTTGAGGGTTATGGTACTGTGGTTCATTATCATGGTAGAAGCTTTGATAAACACCTATGAAACTACACAAGACCACAGTCTTAAAAGCAAAAGTATGAGTAACTGCCAATCACTTCACAAGCTTTTACCAAAAATTGGGTGAGAAGGGAATAATAAATTGAATGCCCTTAGGCAAAGGAGGAAGTGAGAAAGCCCGATGTTCAAACTTTTCCTTTTTCTTTTCTAGGCCAAAATGGCTCAAGTGGTAACACTTCTGACTTGTAATCAGGAGGTGCCTGGTTTTGATTTTGGCCAAAACAGTGAAGTTCTTCACGGTTCTCCTCTGTCCACCCATGCAAATACCAGAACAGAAACTTAATTCAGGCTACAACCACCTTTTTTCCACATCCTTACCATTTTCTTATTTATTATCATCATCCCAAAGCACAACAGACGACTGTAGGTCACGGTGCAAGGGCCGAGGAGGCCCACCCCTTATACATTCATTATATCATCCCATCCCATCATATGATACCATGCAGTTGCAGCTAAAGACAGTCATTGAAAAAACTGGAATTAAGACACATATAAATAAAAGCTGAAGGTCAAACTTCTTGCTTCATGTAACAGCTGAGTTATTACCCATGATGCAAGAGGGCTGCAAGTTCTCACCTTCATTGCCAAGTCTCTCACTGGATGAATCCTGAGACCCCGAAATTCCATTATGCCCAATGAGGTTGGAGCTATTCATCCTCTGTTCCAATTTGAGAGCAGCTTTACTTTCTGACACGTGAGGATGTGTCATTGGAAATGAAGCTCGTTGTTGGCTCGAAGCATGGCTCTTACTTGCAGCTTTACGCCGACGCACCACCTGACAATTACAATGATATTATAAAACTGCATGAATTATATTATGAAAGTTTTTCTTTAAAGTGATTCTAAAATCAGCACGATGGCCACGCCATAGCTCAAGCGGTTAGTCACTGGCTTCCCATCGCGGCAGCCCAGGTTTGATCCCGGGTCTGGTCAAGTGGGATTTGTGGTGGACAAAGTGGCGCTGGGGCAGGTTTTCTCTGAGTACTTTGGTTTCCCCTGCCAATCTTCATTCCACCAATTGCTCCACAATCACCCTCACATATTTCTTTTTATTATTATTATTATTATTATTATTAGAGGGGGTGGGTTTCCCCATGCACTTAGACCAGTTATTGGTCCATTGTGTGTCCCCCTTTAATTTCTACTGTCGCCATACCCTTCTGGTACTGGCGTGTGCTATCAGCCCCGTTCAGCCAATGAGGTCAGCCATTGGTACCTGATATTTCCCCCATCTACAAGAGGCATTGGGAACTATTTGGGTGGGAAAGTGTTGCCTAATTTTGCTCAGAGACACGGGACCCACAGCTTAAAGTCCCTCCCAGAGGACTTGTTCCCTGAATTTTTCCGCCCTTAAAAATTCCACGACCTCCGCTGGCTTTGAACCCGCATACCTTGAGTCATGAGGTGGGAACGTTACCCCTCGACGACGGAGGCCGCTTCACCCTCTCCTATCATATGGGGCTGGTACAATAGGCCAGAAGTGGCTGCAGTACAAGGGACTTAGTCCCACCCCACTAGCAATAAAAAGAAAATCAGTGCAATGGTGGAAGGCGGAAATAGAAGACAAAATGAAAATTAACCACATAACTAGTATGTAATTCAGGCCAACGTGAATTTTGTGATTTGAGGATGACAGTGTGTAGATGTACATTGCACGGCAGATGTTTGAGAGATCTTGTCTCCATCTTCAATGTAAAGCAAAGACACTAATTTTCTCTGAAAAGCCACACAACAGTCCACATCCACATCAAGCCACCATCCAGAAACATAATCCACAGCAACATTCTTAAAATATGGACAATTTAGTGCCTGCCCCTCTATACCACCTGGCCACTTCACAGGTAAAAGTAACATTACCCCTGGGCTCAATTAATTAAATGCCAAGCAATGTAGATGTATGGGGGAGTGGGGGTACAGCTTCATCATTCTTAACCTCAGCACTACATGGAGATAGTGGTTTGCATCATAGTCCTGCTACTTCATCCATGGAGGAACAGCCCGCAATAACAATCACATGTGGGCCTCATAGTCAGTCTAGAAGCTGCAGAAAAGACAAAAATGTCCTGCACCTTCCAGAAATCAAACTCTGACTCCTTGTTAGTCCGGCATGCAGCCTCGTTATTATATTGACTGAGCTAAATATGGAAACCATAAAAAAAAGGAAGTGTAGAAATTACAGTGTTTATGGATTTAATGTGTATATGGTGATAGTAGCATATCTATGGTGTACACTGAGAAATTCTTATGTCCACTTAGCAACATTTCAATACAGATACGACGTACAGTCAGCAAATAGGTGACAAATTGAAGTAAAATTTAATACGTTTCCAATGACAGTCTAGGTAGCAGATGCACATGTGCATATTCAGAGGCTGGTGACCATGCTTGAGCAGAGTACTACTGAAAAGCAAATGTACTGTTGTGCATTTTTTGTGGGCAAAAGGACTCAATGAAAAGGATATTCATAAAGAAATGTTTCCTGTTTATGGTGGGAAATGTTTATTGCATAAAGAGGTTCACAACTGGATCTAGAAATTCTCTCAAGGACATTCGAAAGCCACAGATAATGCCAGACTATGTGCGGAAGTGGCTGAGAAAACAGCCAAAAGACTTCTATGCTACGGGTTTTCACACACTGGTAAAGAAATGGGACAAGTGTATCAATGTTGGCGAGGATATGTCAAGAAATAAATGTTTTTTCTAGGTTCAAATATCACATGTTTTATGTTTTATATCAATTTCTGACCCATTTGCTGATCCCTCACTCGTAAATATACCATACCTTGCCTGGTGGCAGACGAGTGTGAACAACTGATGTCCCTTCACATGGTGACTCATCATCACCAGAGTTTGTAAGCGAAGTGCTGGTAGGTTCAGGGGATGAAACAGCCTTGACGGATGCAGAGTCAGTGTCTGCAAGGATCTGGGTCTCCTCGGCTGGTGATATAAGTGTACTGCTGCAGGCTGCTCTCCTGGAAGCTTCGGACAGAGTGTCAGATGTGGGACTCTCGGTTGTGGAGAGGCCAAAGTCTTGATCTCCAGACGCAAGCCGTGGCATATCTTGTGTCTCATTCACAGCGTGTGCCTCTGGAAAAGACTCCACATCTCCACCATCTGCAGTGTTATTCCTTCCTTTCGCCACAATCTCAGCAGGCTTTTGGCATGATACTGTCTCTTGAGTTTCATTCTTCAGAGAAGTATTCATCCTCTCATTCAGCGACAGTTTCCAGTTTGATTTATTTGCGGCATGGCCCTCTTTCTCCCATAAATCACCGCTGGCCTCAGAAACTGGCTGAAGTTGTTCCACAAACATCATTGCTCTACTTTCTATATCTGGTGTTTCATCTACGCTGATGCTTCGAATTGACATTGAATCTTCACTGGACAGATTTGTACTTGACACAGCCTGTGAACCATAACCACTGGAAAAAGAAATGGGATTTCTCAACTCAAATGCAATACTGAATATTATTTAAATTTTGTGACAATTGCATATTGATACAATTATTGACTTTTCGGACATTATCCATCATCCTTGGCACTAACTTCGCCAACAAGCAGTGGTCGTTTGGCCGGTATAGTTCGCTTGTGGACTACAGGCCATGGAGTTTATTTTATCCATCATCCTGTATCAGTCACGAGCTCTATTAATTGGGCCCTGTCAAGTAGGCTTTTCCTGAGGATGGAGGACGAGTGGACTCTCCAAAACTTTTTAAATAAAAAATCAAAAAGCTTATAACTGCAATAC
This sequence comes from Cryptotermes secundus, assembly GCF_002891405.2. Taxonomy (NCBI): domain Eukaryota; kingdom Metazoa; phylum Arthropoda; class Insecta; order Blattodea; family Kalotermitidae; genus Cryptotermes; species Cryptotermes secundus. The sequence goes on from NW_019731616.1 coordinate 118,392, forward strand.
TGAAACTGAATTCATTTTAATCTCTTCACTTCACTAAACTCATGGTACAAGAAAAAGGTCTAAAATCCAGGTTGACTCTCTCCCTACATTCATGTCCCTTGGCAAATGATCATTGGAAGGCTTCCTTTTCTCACTAACTTCAGAACTGCTCCCGGAATATTTCCCGGAACTCAAGCTATTCTTCACCAGTCCCTGAGTATGATAATGAGAATGTGTGAATCATACTCGCATGAATACAGGTTTGCTCTCCCAGCTGAAATACATGTCAGGAAGGTGAAGAAACGTTTGTTTCTTTTGAATTTCCCTTTCCTTTATTCTTGTTATATTACTGAGAGATATTTGTGTCCGTCATGATGCATAAGATGTCAGCTGCTTAAAGAACCTTCATATACTAACATCTATTAAGAAACAAATAAAATACAAGCTTTAAACTCTGATATTGGATAAAAAGCAGTTTCCTGCATTCCTGCTGGTTCATGTAAGGGTAACCTATGTCAAAATGACTGTCATGGCTGTAAAACATGCAGAAAAGGCATAAGATAGTAACCCCAAATAAAAAATGTAACTAATACCTTGATGTTGTACTTGGAGTCCCCATTTTTGTGACCTGAAGTTCAGATAAAGAGTCCAGAGTTCGTGAGTTTGGCAGCGTTGTTTTTACTAGCTGGTGTTGCTTTGACTGAGGACATTCACCCTGGAAACCAGTATTACAAAACTTACATACTGTACAAAGAGTATTTCAGCCCTTAAATAGGAAAGACAGTCCTTACTGGTTGAAGCAGTCTAACAGTAACATTTAATGTTCATAGTTTAATGCAGACATGTTGCTAGAGTTTGCCATTCAATGCAGTCAAAACGAAACACGAAGTTAAAAAAGCACTTGTGTAAAAAAAAAACGTGTTTACAGCGTCATGTCTCATGGGGACTGATGCAATAGGCTTTCAGAAGTGTGACCTTGGCCTCCCCTCTCATCTTCTTTCACCGAGGCAGTTACAACAATAACAGTCTGGGAGCTATGGGATAATTTCTTGTAGGGTGGCCACCTTGTTAAAGTTCATCCACTAGCTACAGGAAGATTCAGTACTCATCTGGAAGCTAGTGGATGATTTTTTTTCCAAGTTGGCCACCTTGGGGGCTATAGGATTATTTCTAATTAAGGTTGGCCGTCTGAGTTACATTTCATCCGGTGGTAATGGGATGATTTCTTGTCAGTTATCACATGTTCAGATGGTTCACAGGACTTCTTAAATGACTAAACAAACCTGGTAGGACTCAAATTCGGAGAACTCTGGATCGCTAAGGGTTCCATCAGCATCCACCTTGCTAGAGGAGACATTACTCGTTCTGCTTGACTTCTCACTGCTTACTCTTCCAGAAGACTGGTGTTCTCCATCATCACATGACTCCTCTTCTTGGAGCAGTGGTGGCATCTCACGGCCAGAATGGGATCCACTACTACTCTGCTCCTCATGCAGCGTTGTCATCCGCAGACCCAGTTTTGAGGATGCAATGTTTGGTGATGCTGTCATTGAAAAAAACAATAATTTGTCTATCACTGATTTGAAACAGGACAATGGAAAAGAATTAGTACAATTACTCATGAGAGTAACATGCCAGAAAAAGAAACACTAAAATCTATTAGAAGTTTTATAAGAGTCAATATATTTATGAGCTTGATTTGGTAAGCAATCCTAAAGACTACATTAATATTTATCGCAAACAATCGTTGCAACAACTATGTCTGAAATATAGTATAAATAAGAATGGGAAAATGTTTTCGTCAATGAAGTTTGGAATGATTTTTTGGCATAAATATATGGATAAGCCACTTTATTTCCATCCCTTCGCATCTCCACACACTGATAGAAAAGCAGATACTGCTCTTACTGTTTCAAGGGAACAGTAGCTGTGCAGTTTGGTAGAAGCTCAGGGCAAATCAGAGCAATGGAAAGGCTAAAAGAATCTGTGGCATTTGTAAGGCTGAATTTTGTCTTAGTAGATTGATGGGAAGAAACATGAAGTAATACCAAACAAGTTGACTTAAGCAGTAATTCTTCTGGTTAATATTCTGGAGGTGACTAGTTCAAATCTCTGTAAATGTCTCCAGGATACAAGTATCCCCTCCACCAATTCCAGACACACAGAACACACTGTCGAGGAGGTGACTTGAGATACGGCTATGTCACAGTAACATGAGTAAGCAGGAAGGCTCCTGCCTAATCAAGTCATGGAAACCTCTTATCCACTCCACCAAAGAACGCAATTCTTTCACGACTGTCTCCCTCACCCTGCTTTCAGCCCCTGGTAGTGTTTGTGTCTTTCTTCCCATTCGGTCTACCACTAAAACAGGCGATGTAGCAGCCACATCTCTTTACTTCACCTCTTCTGACCACACAACATCATCCAGCAGTCAGAACAGTTTTTCTCCTGTTTCGGTATTAGCAAAAATGCCCCTGGCAGGGCCTCAGATTCTTTTGCCATTTTCCTTACTATGATTGGCTATCTTCAGCTCCTATTGCACTTGTCCCTCCTCCCTGTAACACCACCATGTTTTTCCATGCTCAGCATAATCCATCCTGAAGATGGGCGAAAAAAAGGAGTTCCTCTGAAAATTTGGTAACCATCTACCTGAGTAAGTACTCTTAGGATGAAAAAAGAGGTGTCCTCTACAATGAGTGCCTAAAACGAAATGGGGGAGGTAAAATCTGCCCCCCACCCACCTGCATATTTCAACTTCAAAAAAAAAATAGTGAATAAATTATGATAAAATTTGGCACTAGAGTCTATACTAAGAATTGTTAAGAGAATTTAACTGTAACTTGTACAGTCTAAAATAACACCTACTGTACATGAAACTGAACTTAAGTTCATCACTTTTCTCCAGAATGGTTCACTGGACAAGCAACTGACACACGACGCATAAATAACATCAAAACATAGTCTGCAATATATATACAGTGAAACCCTCATTTAACATTATCATCAATGACTGAAGTCAATAATCTCACTGTCATATTGCCTATATTTAAGATATTTCTCATTAAAATATTAAATTAAAACTACAGTAATTATATATTAACTAAATATATTCAATTCAGATGACAGGATGCAGAATTTTAGATCCAAAATGAATCATCATATTGAAAGAATGGAACCAGAACAGTTTGGAACATAATCAATGAACACCTGAAGTTACGCCTGAAGGGTCAATCTATTCAGGAAAGGAATGCAATGAAAGCCTTAACACTATCATGTATTTAGGGGTTGTGCGTGACTTATAGATGGGGTATGGACTGGATATTAGATTTATTGACAGCTTATACACACCACTCAGAAATACACGTAATTACAGTGCTATCTCTGATCTACACACTTCACAAACCACTAGGCGTTCCTGACTGCAGATCCAGAGGTCTGGGTTCGATTCCCGGCGATACCAGATTTTTTTCGGAGTAGTGGGTCTGGAACAGGGTCCACCAAGCCTCAAGATGATAACTGAGGGGCTATTTCAAGGAAATAGTGGCTCCGGTCTAGAAAACCGAAATTAATGGCCGTGGGGACTCGTTGTGCTGACCACGCGACACCCTCTATCTGCATTAAACTTCGCCGACAAGCGGTGGTCACTTGGTCGGTATAGTTCACTTACGGACTAAAATCACGGAGTTTCTTTTGTTTAGGGCACGCTACATCTCCTCAGTTTTCACTAGCTGTACCCTGGCAACAGATGTATAACAGTCTGTTATTGCAGCCCATTAAGACGTCTTCTTTGCACAGCCTAATTCCTTTCTTGCCAATTCTTCTCAATTTTTCTGCCAACTGCTAACTCCAGAAGCTCTCTTAATTTCCTGCTGCAACTGCCATCTCTTCTCGCTCATCTTTGCAGAGCTCAACTCTTGACTAACTGCTCACTTGGATCTCTGGAACTCAACTCAATTCTAATTCTAGCTGCATGAGATCCTCACTACACAGCCTCGGGGCAGCCCCCACAGCAAACACTGCTTCCTCCATTCATTCATCAGTAATCTGTCAAGAGTCCACAGTCTCTTCCAAAACAGTTCCTCCATTTGATGCAATCTAGAGCTTTCTCCTTCAAATGAAAATATCCTCTTCTATCCCCAAGGTCATCCAGCATCTTCTTACGTCTTCTTCCTCGTCTTCTGGTCACTTCTATCTGCCCCTCTATCTTTCCTTCAATAACTTATTTTAGAAGGCAGTTACTGCGTAAGATATGACCAATCCAATTAGCCTTCATTGTGTGTTAAATCACCGCTGAAGAGATGCGTTTACCACACTGTCACATAGTAATGCGTGTGGCATAGGACACAGAAAACACCGCTCTTCTATCATTGCATGCTTTCCCTTCCATGGGAATGCATTTACCGAACTGTTGCCTAGTAATGAACTATTTCGGCTTTCAGCCGTCATGTCACAATGGTAATGATTTTCTTCAATTTAGTAAACAAATCCATTGCTCCCTACAGAAACTTTAAATGAGAGTTTCAGTGTAGTGAATGCTTAGCAAAATACAAGGAAAAATTATTCTAACTACATGCAATGTGAGAAGCTTTGCAGAGGCATGAAATTAATGAACATTAAAACCAGCAAGGAACACAACAATAATAAAGAACGGTTCAGAAAATGTGTTCTTCATTTCCACTCCTGTTCCGTCTTAAACGAGAACCAAAAAGAGAAAGAATATAAGATGCAGAGTGGCAGAAATAGACAAAGCACAGAAACACATACCACGGTAAGTGAAAAGGGTGCGAACAGCAAGAAACAGAAAGAAGAAAAGACGTACGTTTGGGCCCAGCCGGCTGCAGACGAAGCGAATTCAGATTCAAGTTCAGATTGAGGAAAGTAGGACGAGCTGAAACGATTCACACATTTATTGTCATCACATCCCTCCGTATGTCAGAATGGCAACGGGAAAAGAAAGGAAGCAGTACGTTCATAAACACTGTGCAACCTGAACACAACCGGTCAACTCTAAACATGTCTGCCAACATAATTACGGGAATTAGTGAGTTTCTGGTATTTCATTGTCTGGTAGGAGCTGGGATAGTGCAGTTAGTGTAACTGGCTACAGGCTGGACGAACAAGGGGTCAGAGTTGAAGTCCCAGTAGGGTCAAGAATTTTCTCTTCTCCACATTGTAAAAAATGGCTTTGGGCCCAACCCAGCCTAATGTCCAATAGGTACCAGGGGCTCTTTCCTTGGGGGTAAAGTGGCCGGGATGTGAAGCTGACCACTCACCTCCAACTAGCGCCAAGACCAAGATAACGTGGATCTATACATCCACTCCCCCATACGCTTTCATGGCATAGTGCTTAATTAGTTACGCAAAGAGAAATCTTTACCGTACCTTACCATCATCATCTGGTACTCCTGACAGAACTGAATCTGTTTCCATGGGAAGACAAAAAGGCAGGTAGGAACCTATTCAGTTGCGTACCGGTAAACGTTCAAAAGGTAAAGCGGCAAAATGAACACAAAACAATAAAACATTAGATGTATATCAAAGTCTGCACAGTGTTTCTGAACATCTCACAGTACACAACTATAGTGTGTACACTGTAAGAACAGAATTAGCTGCTTCAGAGCTATATCCCACAAGAAACCACAACTTACACCAGAATATCCTTCACACATCAGCAGGAAGAATCCACTCAAAGGAACAAACAGATGTTTCAATTACAGTAAAATAGTAAAGCTATCCCTGTAACAGGCCGTGAAGGTCCATAGTGTTGTGAGATGTTGAGGCTCCCACATTATCTAGACGATCGGCTCAAAGATGGCGGTAAGGCTGTCAGCCTTACGCACCTGCTGCGCTTTACTACCCAGGAAAATTATTTAATTAATTCCTGGTACTCATTTCTGTTAGGGGCTGAGTCAACCCCAGGGCCATAGTGCGGCTGGAAGGACTAGGTCAATTGAAAAAAATTCAGTGACCTTATTGGGACTTGAACCTGCGACCTTCCGGCTTGTGTTTCAATTACAGTACTTGATAAAAATAGGACATGTTCCCTCACCTACACTAGAAGCACCTAAGTAACTAACTGTCAGGTAGCACAATCCAAAAATTTAACACTGCCAATACCAAAGCCTGCCACTGAACACAATCCCAAACCAATTCCATCATCTCCAACTCTCACAACCCCTTTCCCTAAGGTACATTTTAATTAAGTCCTCTTATCTCCTCATTAATGATCTTCATTAATTTGTATCTCCCACCAAATGTTATTAGAATGATCGATTTGAGGATGATAAAGCAAGTAGCAAACAGGGGTAAGAAATGCATGCAAAATTTTGGTAGGAAAACCTGAAGTGAAGGGACCTTTTGGAAGACCCTGTCATAAACAGGAAGAAAATATTAAAAACTGATCTTCAAGAAACAGCAATGTAAAGAGTGAACCGGATTTATCTAGCTCAGGATAGGGACCAATGGCAGGCTTATGTGAACATGGTAATGGAACTTCAGGATCCATAAAAGGCTGGAAATTTGTTAACTAGCTTAGCTACAATTAGTTTCTCAAAGAATCTGCTTCATTCAGTAAAGCTGAGTGGATTCTACTTGCCACAGTAGATGCACGCACATCCACACACACATAGAAATGTACACACGCACAGATACACAAAAAGTCTAATATCTTATCCCACGAAACATCTCCAGTCAGCTTCTGTTTAAAGTCAGAGAGAGACTGAAGGGAAGACTATATCCGTGGAAATTAAAAATGACTTTCCACTTACACTTTCAGTTAACATTTACATAGCACTTAAATATATGAGAACATGTTTTTTCTAACATTGAACATTTCACTGGATCAATCCACAACCAATCAAATGCGCCATGCATTGTTTAGTCAATTAATTTACCACGTCATTCCAGTAACAAGTTAATGGCCCAAATTGTATGAAATTATCCATTACATTAATATGTATGTAAACTTTCTAGAGGCACTAACAGAACAATGATTTCTTTCCTATTTCTTCAAATCTTATTTTTTTCACAAACTAATTCCATATAATGTTTCACAATTTTAGATTCCAGTATGGAAATCATGGTACTTTGTAGCGTACATGCACAAAACTGTAATATGTTTCAAATTCAGACTCATGTTTCATCATTTGTATAGTACAAATACAAAATCCCGGAGTAGTATGGAGTGTGTACCCAACATTGCTTTACTTCCTAGAAAAGCACATAATATAGAAATTCATAAAAAACAGGATCACTAAACAAAAGAACACCAATACACGTGGAAGAAGCCATAATGATTTGTACAAGGCCTGGCACACATAATGCCACAAATGGACTTTTTCATGTATCCAACAAACTGTTTCACAAATAATGTTGAAATTTGAACTGGGAGACTTTCACCACAATTTGTCAGGCAGTTCTGATTATCATCAACACTAATCTACAACAAAGCTTGGTTTATGTAACAACATATATGGACTTTTCAGCATATCCCATAATTCACTTGTCAGATTTAGCTGGAATTTGATGTGGGACCCTTTCACCAATTTGCATTTCATCATTACATTTTTTTTAGTAAGTTTATTACACCTCAAAGAATATCTCTGGTAATTCTATGTGCAACATTATGGAGTACACCCTGTCTAATCTCAGTTAGTTCCACAAATGTTCCTGTTCATAAAGGCCCCCCATTTCTGCTGTATAGGTTTGGGGAACTCTATAACATAAGATTTTGATGATGCAACATGATTCAGTACCAGAAGCATCCTTGATTCCAACTTGTAAACTTGGAATCTTAAAGCCACTAAAGCTATATAGACAAGTCCAGTAGATGGTGAATCACTTTAGACTGTCTTCACTTCACTGTTCAGATAGTTCAGTATCAATATCAAATACAATAAATCAGAATTAGAACTTTTATGTTCTGTATCACTAACAGCTAGTCTCTAAGTCACTGTAATGCTCTAGATAGGGTACAAAAAGGCATTCTAGTAACCACCTGCTGTTGGTTCACATCTTGGATCTAGGTGGTGCTGCTGACAATTCAAAATTACATACCGCCTCCATCTTGGGGGTCAAACTGAGTAGGGTAGGTGAGTTCTCATGTATACAAGGTGTGACTCAACGTTTGATTTGTTTCATTTTGGTCCGTCACACTAACAATATCGTAAGAGGTTAAACAGTTCCGTCCAGCATGACTAGTAAAGATTTTTTTCTTATTTCAATCCAACAAAAATTTTAACAAACTAATTGTAAATATTTTAACGTATTAAGACACCCGCTGTAGTTGTTGAAACATTAGCTTATATACCCATTGTACTTTGTCAGCATTGTATATATATATATATACTTGGCATTCAAGCACATACTGTAATTGTGGCTTCTGCTTGTATTGATGTCCCTCTGAGGATGGTCCGTAAAGACTGAAACATGTAAGGGATGAATGACTGAAATAAGAAAAATCTTTACTAGTCACACTGGATGGAACTGTTTAACCTCTTATGTAACTCAAAGTTGCAGACAAAATCTGGGCACAAGTTCCACACACCAAAACAAGAAAAAATGTCCATATCAACAAGTGTCCAGAAACATTTAATTTCTGTGTTGCAGATGATAGAGCACATTTATAATAAGCACCCAAAATGTCCCCCATACAATGCAATGTACATCTTGACATGTCTGATCATTATCAGCAGCATCCCTTCAAAGATGCCAGGGTAGATGTGGATAGTCTGACATTCATCCAGAATGAGATGGTGAATTGCCTCTTCATTGTCAACAGGAGCTGCATACACAAGGAATTTTGTGTGTCCCCACAGGTAAAAATCCAGAGGATTCAAATCCGGTAAGTGTGGAGGCCATGAAGTGGGTCCTCCTCTACCTATCCATCAGTCATGACAAGTGTTATTGGGAACATCTTGCACAGCACGGCTAAAATGTGACACTACACCATAATCTTTCAGCTATAATTCACAAAACAACAAACTCCGTGGCTTGATCCACAAGCGAACTATACTGACCGAGAGATCGACATTTGTTGGCGAAGTTACTGCCAACTTTTGTGGATAGAGGATGTTGCGTGGTCAGCGTAACGGATCCCCATGGCCGTTAATCTCGGTTTTCTAGACCAGAGCAGCTATTTCCTGAAATAGCTCCTCAATTATCCTCATGAGGCTGAGTGGAGCCCGTTCCAGACTCACTACTTTCTCAGAAAATCTGGTAGCACCAGGAATCGAACCTGGACCTCTGGATCTGTAGCCAGGAACTCTGGCCACTAGACCACAGAGGCAATCCTTTCAGCTATAACTCACAAATTAACGTTTCTGGACACATGTTTACATGAATATTTCTTTTGTTGTTTTGGTTATGTGGAACTCATGTCCAAATTTTGTCTGCACCTTTCAGCTACACCCTCTACATGTTTATGTTCTGAAAGAGCAACGAGAGCAAAAGTGCGGAGTCATACCCCATCTGGGTTAGAAGGGACAGCTGGCAAGAAAAGATGTGAAACAGTAATTTCAGAAACGTAATACTCACAGGGAAAGATTAACGTGTTATTAATCTATTACAATCAGACATCAAGAAACAAATGACAGACAGTCTAAACTGACGGTAGCATTATCTATCCATACTAGAATCTAAATGTGAAACAACCTATAATCATGCAGTTCAAGATGCAATTACAATCCCATTTTAGTTCCACCATCAAATTTATCTCCTTCTTAGAAGCACCAGACAGATCATATTAAACAGGTTTTAAACATCCTCTGTGACTTTAAACTAGCTACCAAACTACATTCACTACACTACATAAAACACATGTTTCTACTTTTCATTTTCTAGCATGTACCTGTGGCCTCACACAAACACATTTGTTTCAAAATCAGAGAGACATATTATTTTTAATGCATAAATAAAATACAAGGCATTTATGGATGCTCCACCATTGTGTAGCAGGTGGGATGAAACTATAGTGCACATCTGTTGATAAAAGTAAAAATACTGTTTGTACTCATTCACAGATACTATTATTAAATTTAGAATAAAATAAAATTAAAAAAAAAAGTGACAAAAGAATTGTAAACAAAATTTTTTTTTGTCCAAATCTTTCCTCACATGAAACATCATTAACACCGTAATAATATTTCACTGCTGTGCTTAACAAACTTTTCCTATACTTGGCATGTGAACAACAAACGATAAAAGCTGAACTCATACCACACAAATGCCATAATCAATACTATGGGTCTTGTATCAGAAGTGGAGTTTCAAGTGTATTTTGGCAGCATACAGACAAGTTTAAATGCTGCCTTACATAATGAGTGATCACCCCCAAATTAAGAACAACTTCACTTTTTCAAAACTTTGTCACAATTAATGACACAAAATTCCTGGGCAAAGATATGGAAACCATCACCACTGTCATAATTCTTAAAAAATGAACTAAAGAAAGAGTAATACAACATGGTATCGTCGAGTGATAGCAATCGTGTCGCTGTGGGTTTGAGATTATAGAATGAGACAACAATGCCAGTGCTTGCAGTTCATAGTGACATATTATTGTTGCTTTATGTTTAGGTGGATGTAATTTGTCATGACATGAACAAAGTAGCATCACAAATGAATTTTCATTTACATAAATAAATGAAATAAGGGGATCCTAAAACTGTACAGCCCACAGGTGTCCGCTTGGTTTGTCCCTGCTGCTACATCTGCCCTATATATAGACATATTACATCAATATCCATATAAAAATAAATAATCATTTTATGTTTGTAATTCCTTGGCACACAACAATGAAATTCATGCTCTTATCTTTAATGTCATGTTAATGGTTGCTCATTTTCTCAAGCATATTTTGAAACAACATTTGCTCTCTAATCATGTTCAAAATGTAAATGAGGAAATGAGGGTAGACATATATAAAAAAAACAATGGAAACCAAACATTAAGTTCACATGTTCTGTTCCTGAAATCCTAATAATTTCCTTAATGGCTTATAGGTGGACTGCATATATTCAGAATGGACAGTGTTTAAAGGTAAGACAGGGATATGGCATCATAAGCAGTGCTTGAAATATTTTTAACCATATTCTGGTGTTTTTTATTCACCTTTTGTCTCAGAACCATTAAAAATAATCATGCATGTGACATACCTTTACCAGCATTAAAACCATCTTCATTAATTAAAAATGCAAAATGTCATCAGATATAAAAATAAGCACACTTCAAGCACTGTTTGATAGTTACTTCAGTTACTAATTTCTACAATTCATGAATCATCAGAGGTTGAAACAATTATAAATACCAACAAGGGATTCTGGAAAATGAGAAATAAATACCAAATGATTCTCATTGCTGTTTAAAAAATATAGCTGTATTTTTGTTAAATATTCAACAATGAAGCATAAACTGAAGAACCTTGTGCACACAAAGTTGCCAAATTTAGTTACGATCAAGAACTTCATAAACACTGGAAACTTCACACATTTTTTAGGAAATTATCCCATCTCACATTATTGCAGTCCACCATTTAATTATCAAGTGGCCTACCTTCACCCTGCAGTAACAAGCAATGATAACAAATTCATTTTGACTGAGTTTGGTGAAAGGAAAAGAACAGACATTCACATCTGAGGAGGACATAAATGCAAAAATAGATCAAAATTCAGCATGTCTCTACAGATCTAAGCCCACGCACTCATGCGACAAGCAAGAAACTAACTCAATGAAATGATGAAAGAAAAAGAAAACTGTGACTATGATAATACTCCAGCACAAAGTTACTTGGGCCATTTCAAACTATCCAATATGGCTGACACCACAGCACTCAGGTACTATAAATGCATGAAGTAACATCACTATTTCGGAGCAGAAACTGTATATTAAGATTTAATTTGGATAACACTCTTTTTAATTTTGGGATACGTCATTTCTATATAGTACAAATTATAAATGAAAATATATGGACAGATTAACATTAAGTATAACAGACTTGAAGACTTGTATTCTTCTTAGTCAGACCCCTACAAACCAATCACTGTAAGCAAGAGGGTTATGTATACTTGAAGTATGTACAATGAAATCCCTATTTAATAAATCTCTTGAGGAATGGCTATTATAACAGTAAACAGAATTTTCATTTCATGCATCCTGCTGTGTTGTTATAAACAATTTCTTTATTACAGTCCGTCACAACACAACAATACAAAGGTCAAGGCTAAAATTAGCCCTGCTACATGTTTCGGCTATTAAAGCCTTCACCAGGCAAACACATGACTACCATATTCACATACCACTGAACTGCAATTGTGATGGTAAAGCTGGATACCTGACAATACATTATAAAATACGTGGTATAAAAGTACAATGAAGTATGAACTTATTAAAACTAAAGTTATGACGTAAAATAAGGTTAAAACTCTTATGTGATATTCTATATTATCAAGCCAGTTTGTTGCAATTTTGTTATATTTCTGCAGACATAATGGTATATTCAGACTTGTATACATGTAATAAACTGCTTGGAGGCAGTAATATAGTTTTGACATTAATGGTTTATCCGGTGCCTCGTCCTATAATGTATTTGTCTGTTCTGTAGGGAATATAGATTGCAACTTCCTTACAGAATGGACAAATACATTGTAAGATGAGGCACTGGCTAAACAATTAATGTCAAATCTATATTACATCTATACAATGGGCCTGCAAGCAGTTTATTACATGTATACAAGTCTGAACATACCATTATGTCCGCATGAATATAACAAAATTGCAAGAAACTGACTTGATATAGAATATCATGTAAGAGTTTTAACCTTATTTTATGTCATAACTTTCGTTTTAATAAGTTCGTACTTCATTGTGCTTTTATACCATGTATTTTATAATGTGTCGTCAAGTGTCCAGCTTTACCATCACAATTGCAGTTCAGTGGTGTGTGAATATGGTAGTCATGTGTTTGCCTGGTGAAGGCTTTAATAGCCGAAACATGTAGCCAAGCTAATTTTAGCATTGACCTTTATATTGTCGTGCTGTGATGGACTGTAATAAAGAAATTGTAACAAACAGAATTTTCACTAAAAGGGAGTTATGCAAGATTGCATCAAGAAACTGTTTATCTTCTTACAAGACTTATGGTACATAATTATACTAGAATAATTTCTTTGTGTAAGTAGATACAGAAACTGTTTCTAGACACACAAATAAAAGAACACAATTAATTATATAAAATTCATTTATAAAACAATTAGTGACATATGGAACAGTCACAAATGTATTGTGAAAATAATTTCCAGCAGACAGAAAATGTGAATGTCAATTGTTTCAACCACAACTGCAATGAATCGAAATATAAGTTCTGCAAGGCCAAGCATTCCTTCCACTAAATGCAAATAATTTATTAAATCAGAACTGTTTATATGCAAGAAGATAACACATTGTTTATATTGTGCTAAAGCATTAAACAGAGAAAATATTCTCCAGATATATGATTTCACTAAATGTAGGAACACAAAACTAAAAATTTATTGTTGAAGGGGTCATTATGAGCAATCAAGCCTAAGTCCCTGTTCCTGTCAGCAGAATATACAGAAGGGAATTAGTAGTATGAGAAGGCAGTATACACATAATACTCAGAATTACTGGATCTTTGGACTTTGTCCAATATCCTGGTATTCTAAAAACTAGAGAACACGTTTTGGAAACTGAACCTCTTTCTGTCCTCAGGTGAGTGGGGAGACACCTACTCTGTTGGGTCCCTTAAAATCAACTTCATGATATATAAAAATATTATTTAGAAGAAAATATAGCATCTATAATGGTAAAAATATATTACAATTGAGGTAAAATGTTACCATTTACCAATAAGAAAACATAGACATATGATATATGGGATGAGAAAAAAGACAAAATATTTTTCAAAATGTTAGTTTACAGGGAATAAACAGCAAACGGACATGCCTTACGCATACCCTTCCTTGTGTTGGCCTACTTCTTCATCATTCCTGTGTACTCTATTGCAACACATTTCAAATGAAACTTCAAGGTACATATGTACTTACTATACATACAGAGAGATACTGTATCACAGGAAACACAAATATAAATCCATGTATATTTTAACTGCAAACGTTTTGATGATGGTGTGTTAACAATAAATATGACTATAATTTTGCACACTATCGCCCTTTTCAAACACAGAATTTAGGAAAAAAGATGTCTTTTCATCCTCCTGGATGAAAGGAGGAAAGGTTCCTGCTCGGTAACACCCATTAGAATTGGCTTTCCTTGACCACTGCACCCACTGACTCTGGTGGCCCAGTCCACCCCTTTCTAAGTGACCTCAATATGTAAGTAAGAGCCTTTCACTTCATATACCTGATGACAGAAGAAGATCCACTTCCTAAAACATTTCTTTGAGAAACCTAAGATGATGAACAATGTCCAAAGCAATACTATACTCATGTTTGTAGTGTACATATACTATTATTATATGGATACAATTTAGCCTTTTTCTTTCTTCATAAGTAACAATTAGAAGTTTTCATTAACCATTAGCAGGAAGAGTCAGTGAACACTTTGTAATTAATATAAATAAACCTTGTATCATTAGGATACCATGAGTACAGGAAGAAGAATTTTTCATCAGAACTAATCAAGCAACAATGATGTCAAACCATTTTGAATAGTCTGAGTTGGAACAATCTAGCAGATGAAAAAACAAGCCCCATTTTACCTGAGAGAATGGAGCCTAGGTTGCAGAACAAAACAAAAGAAAATTGTCATAGTAATAAAAGAGAATTTGCAGCCGTATTTTTAGTTTCTATCTTCAGTTTCTATCACTATGTCTTCTTTTCCGTTCCTGTATTTTATTATGATTTAAGCACTATCCAGGGTTCCCACAATGTATGATTTCTTATTTACTGTGGTTACTCATTACATAGCTGCTGCCAACTAACTCCATGAAACAGAGCTCTTCTTGAAAAGCTGATACACCAGTCATTCAGCTAGTCAAGAAATTCACTGCTATTTAAGGTACCCATAAGTTCACTACTGTGTTCACAAGAATTAGAAATGTACACAATTCTTAATCCTTTCTGTGCTATGGATGTATATATACATGTCCTCTGACATATTAGGTTAGGTTAGGTATGGTTAGGTTAGGTTCAGTTATGAAGTATATATACAACCTTTGACATTTCCTTCATTTAAATTTGCCAAAAAATAGAGCACAGAAAGGGTTAAAAATGATATGATCTTAGAAAATATTTATGACCAACTCTCTGCAGCAGTTTCTATATTCTTAAGTACAAGATAATTTTCCAAAAATGAAAGAATTAGTAGTACTTTTTATAATACTGTGTTTAATCATGTCCTGCTAGATGGTACAAACATTTATTCTCTACCACTGACACCTAGGGGATTCTACACACCTCAGTACTATAGTGTTGGTAGCCTGATTTTAACTCAGAAGCAACAGTGTTCATTGTCTGGGAACTGGTAACTTCAAACCTGGTATTAAGGTGCTACCAGACATATTTTACGTCAGGATTAATCACATCAGTTTTAAACAGTGCAGCAATCAGCAATGCATCACATTGCTAGTAAAGATTAAACAAAATATATATACCTGCTTGAAGTTTATGTTTTGCTTTGTTTTTCAAAATAATTTCATATATGAAACACATATGATTTACAAGGAATTAGCCACACACACATTTTTAGTTTTCTTCCAGACAGATTTGTATGTGCTGTAACAGTATGACCAAATACTATTTTAAATGCAAGTAAACTGGGCAGCAAATCTGTTGATAACAAGGCTTAAAAACCAGCTACTGTTTATCAAGTATATTAGCAACACATTTAATTAGGTTTTAACAAATTACTGAGAACCCTGGATTATTTTTATAGCAAAAGACTGTATCAATTTAACAGTGCAGTAAACATGAATGATAAATTAATAAAACGAAGAAATATATATTACTGGAAAATGTCTTTGTGTGTATATGATGAACAATAGCAGTGCTAGAAAAAAATACACAGCCAAAAGTTAACAACAGACCTTCAGCAGGAACAACTCCACGCTTATAAAACACACAAAAACAAAAAATGAACAAAAGCAACAAGAAATATATAGATAAGGAAACACCGAAGCAAGCGGCGAGGTGATCAGTAAGTTAGTTTGCATCACAGAAAGAAACAAACAAAAGGAGGAATTTCTTGAAAGAATGAATAGACTGAAATATAAAATGTGCTTCATGTTAAGTATGACAGAGCCAGATATGTTTTAATAAGAAAGAAAATGCTGAGGGACAAGAAATCTGTTACATAACGTAGCATCACTGAAGCACATTAAATGTGGGAAGCATTGCAACTAGATGTCTCATCCCAGACATAACATTTTCTTGAACACCGCAAACATAGCAATAATAAGAACACTGGAGCATATTTACCAGCAACCTCTGGTGGAAGTACTCGCAATAATAGTGAGGAATTAGAACAAAACTGTGGAACACCCTAAACAGCTAAAGAAATTAATCATTAAAGCCATCCAATGAACAATTAAACCTTTAGCACACACAAGTTAGCTTTCAGTATAACACAGCATTCAAAGCTACTGAAATTTAACAAATATTACCAACAGAAGCTTCAGACACATGATCATGTATTTACTATACCCTTTTGATTAATCCTTCCTATGCTACAGAAATATATTATGTTAGATCATATTATGTCAGACTGTGTTGGGTTAAATTAGGTTAGGTTACAAATTTGTCCTATGACTTTCCTTTATTCTAAATTAGCATAAAAATAGGGCCCTGCCATGCATAAACAGTTAAAATTCTAATGTTCTCCCAACTAAGAACTAATTATATAGAATGATGGCAGTCAAAAGAAAAATTCCAATAAAGTTCACTTATATTAACAATCAACTTCTTAAATTCTAGAAATTTGGGGAACAGAAGTTAAAATTTAATTCTAGAAGATAAGTAAGAACGAACATTGGATGACCTAAAGGCACGCACATAAACAAGCTAAATGAATAATTTATACTTTGTATGCATAGAAGCCATATTTACAGAGAATAACAGCTATAATTTAGGGTGTTCTTTCCATGGATGTACAAACATATCATCCACTTGAATACCCAACAAGATGGGGGCAAATCCCAGATATCCAGAAACACTATTCTTAATAAAACAAGTAATTTGGCAGACACAAAAGTACATCTTCTAATGTACAAGCAGAAAGAAATGAACATGTATGTGCACAAAAGCATAACAATGTTTCATGTGTGCCAATACATCAGAAGAAACAAAAGAATATATTGAGATTAAAAATGACAATGAATAATGTTCAAATTAAGATGGGTATCCAATATGGATAACATGTCAATACCTCATTATTCTCATAGAAGCAGTGAAAAAGTGATACATATAGATAAAAAAAATACAGCCAGAGTTTATAAATCCAACTAGTATGACAATGCATAAATGTATGTACATGTTTCTCACATGGATATAACATGCATATCTACTGGAACACACTGAGTGAAGGAATATTTGTAATTTTACATCTACAATATTTTTATTCTGAAATCCAAATAAATTTCAGCAATTTAAATTCTAATCCTGCAGTACATATACTAGAAATTAACTGCACAACATTTTGCCTGATCTGAAATAGAGGTTTATTAGCCACTTTATGTCTGTACATTAAATTTAACATGGAGCTGGATTTATGGAAGTTCAAATGTACATGAACGTGATAAAGCCAGACCAGAGCAAAATGAAATCTGAGGTTATCATTGTGATAGCCAGATAATTACTATCTTCTGGGATGTGATGAAGCATAATGTGGTAGATTTTCAGCACTGTATCTGTGAAATGTGTTTCCATCTTCAGGGTAGAAGAGTAAAGGCTAGAACAAACGACTTCTCCTACACTAAAGATAGAAGCAACACGTTCCTCTGAAACACTGCTGACAATCTACCAAACTACACAGCCTCACATCCCAGATGAGCGTAATGTTCTATAACAGTTATAATTAACTGATATGACCTCAGAACTTTCCAATGGATGTACATGAGAGACCATGATGAGAAAAAATTACAGTACATTTATAGAGTTATGTGGCTAGAAATACATGAAAAAGAAAAGAGTACGTATGTACTCACCAAGGCCAAATGGTTTTGAAGGCGCCGGAATGTGATCGGCATCACCTGGAACTTTTCCATAACCAGACGCAGACGAAGGTCTATTCCTTGATTCTCTCATCCCTGGTCCGCTCATTAATTCGGAATTAAGATCTGTTGCACTCTCTGACCGTACGACTACTCCGTCAAATGATGAGTCAAACCTCATAATCTACAGAGAATAAACCACACTCAAATTCAACTCTGATCATTCTTGGCTTCTCGTACACCATGCAAATAACACAGAAGAGAAAATTACTGTCTTCTGGGATTTTATGCCATACAGTCTGAAAAATGTTTAAACATTTTGGAACAACCTGTTGCCTCCATCTTCTGCCCTATAGATGGAGGAAGCGGCTTCCTCCTGAACAATCATGAATGAGGGCTGACTACGTGGCATCAAATCCCAAAAAGACACCAATCTTTGCGATTACCCCTCTCAGACCCTCAAATCTCACACTGAAAAAAAAAGGAACCAAGTGAAGTACGTAATAACATTTTAAGCCACCAGTGAAGGACAGACTAGTGTAATTTGCATGTGTGTGTGTTGCAGCCATGGCTCCTATTGCCTGCATGTCCCTTTTTATAACTGTCTAAACAAGTGACCAGTTTTTGTGAAACTTGGTACGACTGTCATTTCATTAAAGGCCATGCTAACTTCTGATACAAGATCAAGAACGGAGCCATTTAAGTGAGACCCGGGTTCCCAAGAGCGGCAAATATTAAAATTACAGTGTTATGAGCTGTGACGGCATGTGGACTGAAACACAGTTACCAACAGTTCAGTGGAACCTGCCACCTCTATCTGCTGGGTAAAGGATGTCACTTCTTGTAGTTTGAGAGAAGTGGTATGATCCTCCGATATGGTAGTACCTGTCTACCAGACCACATGTCCCAGAAGATCATAATCCTAATGTGAGCAATGAATATGTATATGATGCCAACATACAACTCACTACATGATAATTATTCTTTAGAATGTAACGTTACGAAAGACAAACATGAAGAATATATATTCAATGAGAAAGGGTTTGGCTGTTGACACAACAATATTTAATCAAATAAACCAAGGTAACTCTTAACAATTGGTTCATTTCAGTGGTTACTACATGTTTTGGTCCCCACAGGACAACCATCAGGTAGTTCTACAAATACGTCTGTAGATAACTGAATGCCCAACATGGATCCATATTGGTGCAATGCATATCAGTCATAAAGTACAATCATGAATATGCCATAAAGTTAAAATTAATGTGTATTAAAAGTACATTGCACATTAAAATTTTAGTATTAAAAACTGTGTCCTTGTAATGTTACGAAACGTGTTGTGTTATGCATAACAGTATTATGTCCGAGGGTGTGTTGTTATATGCAGATATGAGTACATACAAAGATTGTGCTGTATTTCTAGTTCTTCCGTATGACTTCTAGGATATGTCATTGTGTAAGTATTGTTACTATGCAGTATGGTGTGTCATTACTATGTGGGCATTCTGTGTTTCCTCAAGTACGCTGTACACTCACAGACGTATTTGTAGAACTACCTGTTGATGGTCCTGTGAGAACCAAAACATGTAGCAGCCACTGAAATAAAACAAACTGTTAAAACCTTTTCCTATTAATTATGAAACAACAGGCTGCATACAAAGAATAATATCTATTCTTCAGACATGACTGATGAAAAAATGACAGAAAAGCGCATGAAGTTTGTTGTGGAGGAAGATCATAACATATTTATGAATAATGTTGTATGTTAAAAATTACAAACATGAAAATATTGTGTATATTTGAAGTTATGTCCATCAACTGGCTTGACTGATTACCTGTGAGAAGTTTGGCACACTGGCTGTTTTCCGCATCAGAGGTTGTCCCTGGGCTTGTAACAATTCTTTCACAGCAACATTCTGTCTCAGTCGGTCCAGCGTCAGAATGCTTTCCACAGCACTGACACCACGAGTGTATTTCTCTGAAATATATTTCTGGTAACTTAATTTTGGTACAAATATAAAGCACACTTAAAAAAAAAAAGGTTACTATACAAAATATTGATACAGGACATAAAATACGGATCTCAATGATGTTTATATCTTTCATTTCCAACAATCTTTTCAGTCTGATGAATACTTATCCTAGCATCCATGTCTACGCCATCCAAATGTTTCTTTCTTTAAGGTTTGTACACATTCCTCACTTACCCCATGCATGCTACATTTCCCTTCTCACTCCCTCTCTCTTGAGTTTGTCAACCTAATACAGTGGAACATCCAGTTACTGTTCCCTAACTGAAGGTTTCACTACATTTAACATTCAATTTCAATGATCAAATGCAAGCAATTTCAGCATTAAATTTTCTCCATTTAAGGTCTTCTTTAGTTTATGTTCATACTTCTCCTCCCAAATAGAACCTTAACGGCAGTCCCACTGTATTTGGGGGGGAGTACAAAATACGATGCTGCACATTATGAAGTTCAGACTTATTTCATTTTTGAAGCAACCAACAGAAAATGATTTCCACTCATTCTTCTGAAGGAAATGTGAGCCATTATTATTATTATTTTGGAGGGGGTGGGTTTCCCCATGCACTGCAACCATTTGTTGATCTATTGTGCATCCCCCTTTAATTATTCTACTAGTTGCCATGCCCTTCCAGTATTGGTGCTCACTATCAGCCCTGTTCTGGTCGGCCCTCTCTGGCAGTGGTCCCCGATACTTCCCCATCTACCGGAGGCATTGGAAACTACTTGGGTGGGAAACTTTTGCCTAATTTTGCTCAGAGGTCTCCTAGAGACATGAGGACCTTTTACATGCCGTAAATCTACGACACGGGACACCCGGCTTAAAGTCCCTCCTGGAGGACTTGTTCCCTGAATTTTTCCGCGTACCTTGAGTCATGAGGTGGGAATGTTATCCCTAGACTGCGGAGGTCACTAAATGTGAGCCATACCCAGCATTCTGAGCATTACTGAGATGAGTCAGAATTAGACTAACCTATATAGGTTTCCCCATCGCTCAGTGACGAGTCTTCTCCAGATGCTGCAATCTGAGCCAGTGACTCTCTGTCCTCAAGTTCTTCACTTGCCTAGAAAAATACAAATTTCATGTCACATAAATTCTACAACTGGCCAAAGGCAAAGTTACGCCAGTATATTCTCAACTTTAAAGATCTTGGGTCTTCACAGCAGTGAATATAAAGATTACAGTACTCTGGGATATGACCCCACACAGTCTGGTAGTTGAATGAATGAATGTATAAGGGGTGGGCCTTCTCGGCCCTTGCACCGCGACCTATAGTGATCTATTGTGCTTTAGTTTGGTAGTTAGGTACCAATGTTTTGGTGGAACCTGCCGATTCCATCTTCAGGGCAGTAAATGGAGGCAACAGGTTTCTCAGAAATGTTGGTACAATACCCATCATATTCCACAGGGTTGTAATCTTAATATTCTTTTCTTAACACATTCATGGCAGAAAGATTCCTGACTCCAGCACTACCTAGCAGAGCGCAGAAAGCACATTCATAAAAAGTTTTCATGGTTACCGAGACATTCTGGGTTATGACATCATGCAGTATGATGCTGATACGTACAGTAACTACCAATGGTTTACAGGAACATACTGACTCCATTTTCTGCTCTGAATATGAAGCCAAGATGTTCTTCGAAAACACCAACAACCAATATCATAACCCAAAGGACCATGACATGAATTCCCAATTTCAATTTTCTTTAGAACTTGTCCACCACAAGTATACAATATAGTTTAATACTATGCTGGCATCTATTTTAGAATAAATAAGTGTACCACATATGGGATAGGATATCCAATAAATACTTCCTTTGTTTACAAATTAATTAAACACTCAAAGTTCCTTTCTCTCAGTAACCCACTCAACTTTTCTGAAAATCTCTGGTTGTGGACAATGGTATGGCACCTGGTCACTCACTAGAATTTCAATCAGACACTCACAGCTGACACTCAACTACACATCTGTGAACAATATAAACACATGGTTTCAAAAGTTCCTTGCATTCATTACTGTAACCTTTCTTATGGATGCTGTGAAGCCAATTTACTATGAGCATTTAAATAGGCTCTCTGTGTCAGCCGATGGGTGTTTATATCAGATGTAACTGGAGTAATATGAAGGAAGATGCAAACCTTTGGTATGTTGGACACAACTTCGTACGTAACTCCACACTGATTCAAGCAGTCTGATCTAACAATCTTCCGTCGGATCCGATCTGTGATGCTCTGCCTCTTGTAGATGTTGATACTTAAACGTTTCCTGAGTACCAGGTCCATGGTTGCTGGGTGAGATAGGTGAACGGTGGTCTTCAATATTAGGTACACACGTTCATTAGCTGTAACAATGAACATCACACTCAAGATAGAGTGAAACCCCCAATTAAAATGAATCTCTGGGGAAATGACTTTCCTTACACTAAACCAAGGTTATCACTAAATTAGGCTAGGCAAAATTGCATAAAAAACTGTTCATCTTCTTAGAAGAATTCCTGCATATGTATATATATATATGATTTATTATTTTCTTTACATAAATAGTTAAAAAAATATTTCTATAAAGATAAACAAAGAACAGTAAACCACCGCTATGATGGACCTGGATATAATGCACAAAATCTGGCTGTTTATGACTGTTTACTTTTAGAGATGCCGAAGCACTAACAAAAATTTGTAGTTAGAACTCTATTTAAAATAACTAAAAGAATCCCAATATAAAAACCTTCATGTAATTGCACTGTGTGTGTCTGTGTTTATTGTGTTTGTATGCTACTGTGTATGAGGAATGCACACAGGATATTGGTGGGAAAGCCAGAAGGAAAGAGACCACTGGGAAGACTAAGGCATAGGTGGGTGGACAATATTAAAATGGATCTTAGAGAGATAGGATTGATCTGGCTCAGGATAGGGACCAGTGGAGGGCTCTTGTGAACACAGTAAAGAACCTTTGGGTTCCATAAAATGCTGGGAAATTCTTGAGTAGCTGCAGATTTGGCGGCTCCTCCAGAAGGGCTCAGCTCCATAAGTAAGTAAGTAAGTAATCCTACTGTATACTTTTGTGAATGCCCCTTCACTTGGTTACAGCAGACATCGGCGATAAAGCGCACCCCGTCCCCTCTATTAGTCCATTAAATCGAGGGTTTACAGTACTAAGTTGCTAAATATTATCAAATTAATCTCCAAAATAATTATGACATAAGAAATATAACACTCAAATAGACTCAGTTCAGAATCAGAGCAACGAAGATGCCACACATGACATGGCTCCTGTGGATTTTTATTATGGCATTACTCGTCAAATATTATCACTGTGTGAAAAGCCCAATAGACCACTGTAGGTCGCGGTGCAAGGGCCGAGAAGGTCTACCCCTCATACAGTCATTCATTCACCACTGTGTGGTAATGATTTTGATGACAAAGAAGATATGAATATTGGCCACATCAGCACTAGACTGTGTTATGGATTGGCCACATCAGCACTAGACTGTGTTATGGATTGGCCACATCAGCACTAGACTGTGTTATGGATTCTAGTCTGTAGAAAATTGCTACACTAAACGTGAGTACATAATTTACCAATCAAAATTCATTAAATACATTGAAGTAATACACTGTTTATGTTGGGCATCAGCTGAGAACAGAAAAAAAAATATTTATTAAATATGGGATTTCACTAAATGTTGAGAAAGTAATCAAGATTTCACTGCGATTTAATGAAGAATGGAGTGTGCTGTGCATGCCACATAATATTTAGCTGTTTGGTGCGGTAACACTGGTGGAATTTACTCATGCTTGAAGAAATGCAGCAGTGGGAAGATTAGAACCAATTTTATACTGACCTTCCGTGACCCTGTTCAGGTAGATACTGTCATGTATCGACGAGTCCCACGCGGCCACAGCACACACATCCTTCTCTAAATGCCTGATAATAGGCAAATTATAGAACTTGTTACCGTGCTCTTTAGGCAGGATCGAATTGAGCCCTGTCACTGAAACTTCATCACCGGACTGATGAGTTGACAGGTCATCGGCTGAAATATCAAGTTCATGGCACTGTAGTCTTAGTTATTGTCCAAATAAATGCTTAAACATGGTACAACAATAACAAATTTGAAAAATATCAATATTTACTGCAGGTCCAATTTAATTTAATATGGTCCAATTACATTGTGCAATCCAAAAGTTCCCGAAATATATTAATAAAAACTATTACATCTTACCTAGATCTTATTCTGCACCATCACCTTCAAAGTATTCCCCTTGGGAGCGCATACACCGATCCCAGCGTTTCTGCCACTTTTCAAATGCATCCTGGAAGTCTCTCTTTGTTAGGGTGTTTAGTACCATCTGCATTTCCGCTTGAATTTCCTCAACCGTATCAAATCTTCGCCCCTTCAACGTGATTTTCATCTTGGGGAAGAGAAAGAAGTCGCATGGATCTAAGTCTGGCGAGTACGGTGGGTGGGGAACAAATGCCATCTTGTTTTTAGCCAAAAATTCCTGCACAATGTAAGCCGTATGCGGTCGTGTGTTGTCATGGTGGAGTACCCAGTTGTTCGTGCGCCAATTCTCTGGACGTTTTCTCCTCATGTCCTCCCTCAAACGCCTTAGAACATTGCGATAGACCTCTTTATTGACTGTCTGACCAGGATGGACGAACTCCTTATGAACAATCCCGTCAATATCAAAAAGAAACAGATCAACATGGACTTAACGTTGCTCTTGACTTGTCGAGCTTTTTTTGGCCGAGGTGAAGAAGGGCTCTTCCTTTGCGACAATTGCTGCTTGCTTTCACAGTCGTAGCTATAAACCCAACTTTCGTCACCAGTGACTTCCTTCGAAAGGAAGTTTGGATCCTCATGAAGCTGTTGCTGAAGTTCCCTGCAGACTTCCAAGTGATGCTGCTTCTGTTCATTTTGAAGCAGTCGTGGCACAAACTTCCCCGCAATCCTCATGTTCAGTTCCTCTGACAAAATTCGTTGACATGTACCATAACTTAGTCCCAAGGTGTTACAGAGGTCTTGGATTGTCAGTCTATGATCTTGCAGAATCAGATCCCTAACTTTCGCGACATTTTCTGGTGTTTTGCCCGTTGACGGCTGTCCCGAACGATCGTCATCATCAGTCAATGTTCGGCCATTTTTAAAATGCTTATACCAGTTGTAAGTTTGTGTCTGGCCTAAACTGTTTTCACAAAAAAAATTGCGTCAACATTTGGTGCGTTTCTGCAGCAGTTTTCCCAAGTTTGAAACAAAACTTTATACAGACACGCTGCTCTCTCAGGTCAGCCATCGCAAAACCGCAAACTCACAGAAACACAACAATGGAAATACGTTCACCAACAATAAACCCAACCACTCAACTTGACGCTGCTTGCCACACTGATTCAAGAAGGCTGTGTGAGGAGACACCTAGCGGTATTTCGATGTACTTATAACCATTCGTGCGCAAAATTCAAATTTTGTAAACTTTTGGATTGCCCCACGTATTTCAATGGAGCAGAGCCAGAGAAGTTAATGATCACTAGCTGAGAAAGATTGACAGAAAAATAACAGTTACCATTGAGATCAAGGAACAGAACTGGTACATGAGGTTCCATTCCTGGTGGAGGATCCCAGTCGGCAGGCGCTCCAGGGATGCCAGAGCCAGCAGAAGGTACCAGAACGGCATTGCGCTCCTCTGTCAGGCTCACCCACTGATCCACAAGGCTCTGCTCTCGCTCCGAATCTTGCTCTGTTTTGTCTGCTCACACAAGAACATCACATGCTGTGAAATCCCTATTTAATGTATGCCTGGAGTAATGACTTTAAATCAAATCTTTCACTAAATGTAGGTTTTGCAAAATTACATCAAGAAACTGTTCATCTTCTTATGAGACATAATGATGACAAAATAATTTATTTAGATAAGTAGTTAAAGAAACTGTTTATACACACATAAATATGACTAATTACATAATCAATAATATCAAATTAATTTCTAAAATAATTATGACATACAAAATAAACACTGAAAGAACATGAGTTCAAAATCAAAGCAATAGGGTAGGTTTGAACACAGTTCAATATGTTACACCATTTGCCTAACATTACTGCTGCATGGTAACAATTTTTGACAGATATAAAATGAGAACAGTAACTGTTGTTTCGACCACAACTGTACTAAATTTTGGTATGCATTCTGGAAGGCAAACATATCTACACTAGATACAGTTTATTACTGAACTGAGATACAGTAAACATGACAAAATAATATAATTTTCATATTGCACTTCAGCTAAAATCACAAAAAAATATTTGCTAGACATGGGATTTCATTTTGAGGATACCAGGGTATTTTGTGCCGGAACAGAAGGATCGGGTCTTGAGGCATACAGTGGTGTCATGTGTTAAACGATTATGTTAGTTCTATTATTAGAATCATCATTGTATTATCTTAGTATATTATTATAATATTATATCATTATATTATTATTATTATTATTGTAAAGTATTTGACTTGTCCTATATCATGTATAATGATCCATGGACATGAAGTAAATAAATAAATAAATTAAATGGAGGAATACAAAATTGGGATTTCACCAAACTGTAATTGTATAGGTTTGCATGAGTGATGGAATATTCATCGGAACAGTTTCTCTGCATGTGCACTGTTCATTCGCTGCTTGACGATGTCACATAAGGTTTGAGGGTTTCACACGCAGTAATGCCATACAGGATTAGAAGACTCTTTCAATGTCTTGGAGGAAACTTCTGCTTCCATCTTCAGAGTAAAAGTGACATGGGTTATCTCCCTAGTAGCCCTGGAAAGGGGACAGCAGGGGAGACAGAAAGATGCATGCTAATAGGGCTCTGAAGAAGAAACTCAGTTTCTTTGGAAATCTAGAAACAAGACAATGTCATGGAAACTGACATCTATATTCTACACACTTACTGACCAACTTTTAATGAAATGCAGTATGAAAATCATGCCACTGGCAATCACCCATCTTGGCACCTTTAAAACTTTGGCATCAGAAATATTGACACTGTGGGCATGCTGACTTACCCTGTTTGTTGATTAGCCTCTGTATCTGCTGATCAAGGTATTGCCGTCGCCTCATCAATGCATCACTCCACTTCTCCCTCAGAACAGCCAAATCTTCCTCCTGGTACGAATCCAGCGGTTTCTGTAATCTTGACCTACAATCCATGCCAACATAATGACAGAGATTAGATAAACAAAACATTACAATACTATCTACAAGTTTGTGACAACAGTATATTTATACAAATATTATATTTCTGGAAAAATGTGTTATGTTGGTATTATACAGAGAGTTTATCTCTCCATGATGGCTCCTATCCTGATAACACTCCGGTGCTAGCTCTCATACGTGTGCAGTTTTCTTAATAATGTTTTGTCTTAACTCTCGCAGATGGTTTATGCTGTGCTTGGTTTGTATAGCCAATCTTGTGATGGTGCAGATCAATTGGGCCCAACTGAGTAGGGTTTACCTGAAGACGGATGCAGAATCCAGTCTCTGAAATGTTGTTTTAAATAAAAACAGGATCCTGGATAATGTCCAGAAACATTATATTTGTAATATTACATGTTAGATAATCATAATCAGCGGAACCCCCATTTAATGCTCCTTGATCTGAGGTGTTCCTGTATTTATCGTTTCATTTCAATGATAACAAGCCAATAATCACAGTGTTAAATTTCCTTGATTCAATATTTTCCTCAGTTTAGTGTTCAAACACTGCTCCCCACACAAATCTTAAATAAGGAATTTCAATGTATCTGGTAGAAAAGACAAAATAAAGAAAGCAGTCTTCTGGGATTTGGCACCGTGTCTGCTTGACCGTGTCTCACGGTGTTGTCGCTTGCAGATTTACCTATACTTCTTCAACCCTGAAGATGGGGGCGATACGTTCCTCTGAAACGTCGGTTAACACCACATATACACGGTGCCAAATCCCAGAAGACTGCTTTCTTCATAGTCACCGCCGTGAAAGCCTCAAATCTTACAAGACAAAATAAATTCACAAATAATCAGTCACAATACCTAGAGAGAGAGAGACAGAAGAAAGATTATTAAAATCCACTTTGAGTTACAGCCCACAAGTCAGAAGACACTGATGGATCTAATAAACGTTTGAGTGAAGCCGGAACAGGTTTATAGCCCATCTCTTTAAAATGAAAAGATAAAGAAATTCTTATATAGTACTGAAATAAAATGAACGTAACACACAGGAAGTACTGTTAAGTAGCAGCACACTCTTTTGAGAATTCACTTCGGTTCCCATAGGACTCTACTCCACTCACCTCATAGACACGCTGCCTATTGCGATACTGACGATGGACTGACATATAATGGGAAGAGTTCCCGAATTCTGCACCGGCTTTACACGGACCTGGATCCTTCTCTGCTGACCTTGTCGCAACTGATAAATTCCTCCAGTCAGAATATCAGGTTTTGTCGTCACCTCCACAGTGGAATATTCGCCTTGCTCGTTAAGCTCTTGTATCTCCACCCACAGTTGGATCTTTCGAGTCAGTTCACTCCATCTGGAGACAACACAAACATTGTCAGCACAACAAATTCATCCAGCATAAGAATATTCTTGTACAGATGAACAAGACAATGGCGAAATTACATGATGAGGAGCTACTCAATGTGATTGCAAAACCTTAAATGAAAAGACATGGCCCAGGTGATAATATTAAAATGTAACTTATTGAAATACGGTGTGAGGATGGAAATTTAGAATGAACTACATGATATGATGCCACAGCAGTGATGGTTAAGATTAGTCAGTGGGGATGTAATACTGTACAGTTCAGTACATAGATCCCAACATTTTAGAGTACACCCAGGGTGCTTTCACCTGGGAGCAAGAGAACTCAGTATCCATTATTAGACCACAGAGCCAGTCTGGATCCTGCAGAGAAGAAAAATATATTTTGCTCCTCCTGGGAATTGAACACAAATTCCTCAGTCATCCAGAAACTAGACCAACACTATACTGACTGAAATAACCTAGTTCTCCTATCTTCTCCTTTATATATAAATAAAAATGTAAACATATTACCTTGGTTTCCCACAAGTTTTTGTATAACCAATACATGTACAACTAAGGGTCTTAACAATTGCATTTCCACTGACTCTATCCCTGTTCTGTCACAGTCACTCAATATCGAAGTGTCTCACTATGGCATTTTACCACTGGTTTAATCAAATATTGTCTAATTTCAAATATATATGGCTGGATATAGTTTTACTAACATTTCAGTGAAGTTTTGAATTGCTTCCAAAGACCTCTTGACTTCGGTATCAATATTCCCAATGTTCCTGATACAAGTGCTTGACACATGAAATACCCACCTGTCTGCTAGAGATCGGGCCTTAGCGAGCTGCTGCTGGACTTCCCACCCCTCTTTTGATTTTGTAAAACCCGCACAGCGGTGACCCCACACTTCAATTGAGAGAGCTCCCTCTGGAAAGCAAATAAATACTAATGTAGTGCATAATGACTAGTGTACACAGAATATATCAAAGAAAAAAAGAAAATGTCTTACAACTGGTACCAGTTGTGGGTTGTATCAGAAATATTTTAATACTGAAAGACATGTTAAATATTTATGCTAAAGTCTTCTCAGATGATCAGGAGTGTCAACGGTGAGTCAAAACCTAACATTTCAGAGATTTTCTCCATTTCCATTATCAGGAACAATGCAGAGAATGATCATATATCGCAGATATGTACACCGGTATGTCAAAGCAATGCCTCCTCTTACTTCAAGATGGAGACAGAGATCTCTGAAATGCTGGGTTTTAACTCAACACTGATGAGACTGTTGCCCTGTAAGATTTCAGATTTATTTGCCATGAAAGATTCAAGTCTTACATCTGAAATATTGTAACAGAGTTCTTGAATTCCATCATAATGCATACTAATGTTCCAAATGCCCCAATTTATATGGTGAGACTACAATAACTGTGTAGTTCGACCATACATTTCTCTGCATAATTTCCATTAGTACAGACTCACAACACAACAGCCCTCCAAAGCACAGCAGTAGCTATAGGTAGCACCTGACATAACATTCGTGAGTGTATTTATGGGTATCATATAATTCTAAGGATAATTTGTATTACTTAAGTATACAGCAATAACTGGTTGGTCTTTGTAATGGTGAGACAGTTTTCCTCCCAAGTAGAAACTAAAATTTTTGATATTATTTAGACCAGCCCTGTCCAACGCGGCACCCGTGGTATATTTTTCTGGCGCCCTCCATAACCACATATAATTCAGCCGATTTTTAATATTAATTCAAATTGTAAGACAAGAGACATTTTTGAACGTCTGAGTACTGTTAAACATTTTCGAAAATTTTTATTATTATTATTATTATTAGTAGTAGTAGTAGTAGTAGTAGTAGTAAGTAGTAGTAGTAGTGCCCGCACCTCCATAGGCATTAGTGAATTGTGCGCGAGTACATAAGAACGTTGGACAGCACTGATTTAGACTAATATCAGAATCAAAGAGGTATATATTTTCTTAAAAAATAAATCTGAATATTTCACAGCATCACAATGCTCATAATTTGTATCTATGATGTTCAAACAGCATTTATAGCTATGTCTACGATTTATAAGTATCTGCAAACAAAATTAGGGAGAATTTATCTTGGTAAACAAATTATAACAGAATAAGATTCTACAGGCATATTTTAAGAATGAATGACTGATATAGCCAATAATAAGGCTTTGAACATGAAACTAAAGGAAGGTCAGAAACAATATGGGAGATACCTCACACAGAAGGAAGGAACATATGTCATGAGCAAATCCATCATTCTCAGACTACCTGATGCCATACAGTCTTGACAGTGGCAGCTTTTGGAGGATAAACAAATGAAGAGGCTTTGCTGCTAACAACACACATGGAAATGAAACATCCAAGTGGTGAGGGGGAGGAAAACTTACCAGAACAGTGCTCCAAGAACTCCTCTGTCACAGGAACGTCAAAATCACGATTGTGATCAAACTTGAAGGTCACAGAGTCACGTCCAGAAGAGCATGTGACTGGGTACTCCTGATCGACCACGGGTGGCACTGCAATGCTATCTGTATGATTCCAGAATGAATACTGACAGAATACAAAGTTGGAGAGTGATAGAGGCAGGCCTGATGCCTGTTTAATTGTTACCTGTGAAAAACACAAATCAAATGAACTTCACTGCACTGTGATCTATTGTGCGTGTTGATTTGCTTAATGCCATACTTTCAACAGCATTTACTGAGGCCAAGGAATGAAGTTGCATAGATCAACCCTATCCAAATTTCCCTGGGGCTGCTACGTTTCCCTCTCCAGCCTACTCCCCTGTACTTGTCTCCAGTGGTCTAGCCATGCCATTCAGACAAATGTTATGGTGATTATGTGCATCACCTTTGCTAGTGACGAGCATCTTGGGCTAGATGACTATGACCACATGGGGCTGGACGGAAACAGAGTAACAGTTTACAGGGAATAGGAAGCCTCAAGCGTTGTCATCCTCACCATCCATGGGACTTCCTTCTATGGCCTCAGTATAGCTTATATAGACTCAAGATAGGATGAGATTATAGATTATTAAATAAGGGAAAGAAAGGTATAATTACATTTAATTTAAACCATCTTCTGGCTTGAATACTTACTGACACTATAGAAACTGTTATTCCAGACATTAGTGTTGTTTCATAAGCAACATGCAATCCAATTAGTAGATTTTGTTCCAGATTTCAGTGTTTACATATCAGTATCTAAGTGCAATGCTGTCTGTTATGAAGAGCCTTGGGTTATCAGTTAAATGCATGTCAATATATGACATGCATACAGAATTCTGCTGAAATCTTTGGTAAGTCACCATTCAGAAGACAAAGAAGCAGACAATAAAACAGACATTCTCTGCTAATCAACACCCCCACAATATGTCCAAATATCCAAGCGTTTGTGTTCCCCCAGCAATCAATGATCACCAACGCATGTCTGTGCACTGGCAATAGTAACAAGCTCAGTCAATTCAACCACCCACTCTGGTAGGTGTGGTAGTGCAGTCTGATAAATGTTTGCTGTTTCCCATCACATTTTGTAACTATCTGAGTAAAATTACTGAAATTATGGGCCTTAAAGTGTAAAAAAGTAAGTCCTAAAATTGGGTTTCTTAATCAACGACTCAATGATGACAGTTCATGGAAACAACTGATGTAAATTAACGGGAAGACGATGGTATATTAAAACAGATCTCAAAGAAAGAGACTGTAGGTATGTTTCAGTTTATTTATTTTTAGTATATTTAATGACACTGTCAGTGAATCAAACCATACAGCATCAAATGACTGAACGACAACAAACTGGAAAGAAAATTGAATGAAACAGTGGTGTGGCCTCTTTTTTAGGCTCTATCATGGCACTTGGCTGCAGGGACTGAGGAAAACTACAAAGACGGTCTGTTAAGTTAGTCAGTGCCCTGGCTGAGATTTGAACAAAACACCTTTATAATACATGTCGAAAATATAATCACTTCGACAAACTTGCTTGTTTTATACAGATAATAACAAATAGGGGTCGCACCTATTAGCTGGATTGCATGTAGCAAGGTTCATCTTTCAGTCACCTTAGTTTGTTATTAGATTTTAAAATCTTACTGTTTACAGTAAATGTAATGAAGCTACAGCATACAGCACATATCCAAGCTCAAGTATAAGTGGTCTATGGAGACTAATTGTGCTTGAGCTCGGGAATAGGCTCACGCTGCAGATGCTCAAGGCGAATACTGTTAGCTCTGCAGACTCCTAGTTCACTGTGGTCAAAGTGCCCTGTATGCCTCTCTCTCCCCAAGATAAGTGTTCCAAGCTCAGGGCTCCATGTGATCGCACTGCTTGGGTGAGGCTCATGAAACTGTCCCCATTTATGAGGGCACAGAATTCAGAGCAAGAGTTTGAGCCCAAGCATGAGTAATTAGGAGGTTACTTTAGCGTAATGCAATATGGAAGAACACTCATACAAACCCGAACTGTAACTTGACTCGTTCCTTGTGGTGATTCTTCGTCTTCTCGCCCACTGTCTCCAGAACTCTCTGAAGCAGCCTCACACATCCTGTCCTGTGGAAAGCTGCCTGCCACTCGACTGAGCTCCACCTGGGAAAGACAGATCATATGTAGCAAAATTCATTTTGTGCATATATCCAATTTCAAAGTGTAGCCACAACATAACTTATTCATTTAAATCTGTCTCCCTCTAGAATAATTTCCAGAAACCCTCAAAACTTAGTTTTTATATATTGCCAGTTCTTCTCTCTTTTTTTTTTATGTTTGTCACTATCTGGCTAGACCAGATTGCTCGAATCACTTGTCTCTTTAAGTACTGTCATGTGTATTGACAAGGTATGGATTGGTGAATAGATTTATTGACCACTTATACACACCACTCAGAACTACAAGTAATTACAGCAACATTACGCTAATTTGTATAATTTATGAATCACTGCTGAGTCTTCTCCAGCCTGCAGTGTCTTTAACAGCCGTTACCTGGTAACGAATGTTAACAGTGGAGACTCTTCAGCTTCTGGTGCTCAGGTCCTTCCTGTCTGGTGAACATCCCACAACTCAACTCTCAATTCAATTGTCGGCCTGGTGTTCCTGTTATACAGCCGTGGGGTGGACCCAACAGAAAACACTGCCTCACAGTTTTCTTTTATTATTGTTATGAGCAGTTGCCTAGTGACAGCTTGGATATCATTGACATGTTTACTGGCCATTACTAAGCAACTCATGTTCCTTCTCACAATCACTGCATAGCAACGGTACTACAAACTGCAATATATTTTTACATGGCCATGATGATGTATGCAGGAGTGGCAAAACTCCACACATTCATAAGTTCAGATAACATGGTGATGAGCAGCTAGCTTCACACCCCAGTCACTTTTCTCCCTGTGATATACACCCTAAGTTCGTTGTACACAAGGCTGGTAGGGTCCCAGATTCAGTCTGGGTGCCATGAAGAAGAGAGAAATGTTTTGCCTCTGCCAAGCCTTGATTCCTTCGTCGGAATTAAAGTAAATAAAATCAGAGTTGTGACTAAAGCACAACAGATATTCCTCACCTGCAGCCTGCCAGCCACCTCTCCCTGCTGGCTGATGATGGGGGTGTGGTAATCAAGCCGCACATCATGAAAAAGAACTTCAAGGAAAACATTCGCAACACCAATGAGATTGTGGTTTTCCTGAGATTCGTAGAATGGATCTATGCCTTTCTGAGGGATTTCATCCTGCAAACACACAAAAGTAACATTAAGCTTTCACATTTTCATGTCCTGTGATATTCTGAGTTGCGGCACTCAGTCTGGTGGGTGGGTAAAAACATTTTGGAGGAACATATTTAATGTTGAAGAATTCTGTCTTCTGGGATGTGGCGCTGTGTATATATTGTGTAAACCTACGTTTCAGAGGAACATACCGCCTCCATCTTTAGGGTAGAGAAATCCACAAGCGAGGAACCAGCATGAGCAGATGGCTGCAGACTGAGTCACCAGTCGAAAACACCCAGCTATAAGACTGCTGACTCAGCCTGCAGCCACCTGCTCATGCTGGTTCCTTGCTTGTGGACTTTTCTACCCTGAAGATGGAGGCGATATTTCTTCCAAAATGTCGGTTTACACAATATCTACATGGAACCACATCCCAGAAGACAGCATTCTTCAGAGTCACTGCTGTGAAAACCTCAAATCATACACACATGTTGATCATCCATGTGCAGATTACTCATTTAGAAGATTAACTGCAGGGATTTCAGAACCCCCTGAACCTTGATTCTGGACTTCCTGTAATGATTTATGGTACGCATGTTTCAGTAATGCTTTACAGTGATTCATAGTACACTGCACATCTCAACTGTCGCAGCTCTTTCATTCCATTACCACTGAACAACTGCTGTTTCCCTCTGATGGAAAGATACCTGTCTCACTGTTTAGTGAGCAGCAGCAGGACCAGTAAATAACTTTCAGGGCCGAATGCAGCGTGGATATTGGGTATTTAAAGATATTCACATTATCCAGTACTTCTAATTACCTGTGCTACTTCGCCCATACGTTACTACTTGATACCTGTGAATTCACTGCACTGCTGTTATATTCAATACAGAGAGACAATATTTTCCTCTGAAACATGGTACCCTCCACCAGACTAGATGGTGTCATAAACCAGAAAGCCACAACACAAATTATTCATTCACCTGATGGTGTAACAACTACTGATTATTTAGCAATGAATATGACAAAATAGGATATTTATTCATTGCATTGTTTTAATATGATATATATGAGTTTTTCTGGAGCCAATCACAGTGGCTGTGCAGACCGAGGTACGAATTGTCTTCACCCACTTGAACATTGGGGTTAAGGGTTTGAATCCCACTTGAGGCATGTCTCTGTGCGTCTATTGTGTTTGTGCTGTCCTGTGTACAGGTAGGAGCCTTGTGATGGGCTGATCCCTTATCCAAGGAGTCTTACCAACTGTAAAATGATTAAGAAACTGAAAAATTGGACAGGGTCCAACAAAGCACTGTAGAGCCACAGAGAAAGAAAGAAAGAAATGAGTATTTTGGTGCACTGTATTTGAATATACATCTGTGTTACACGCATGCTACAAGGTATACGTTTGGCATTAATTTTATTTACAATGAAGATTAAATTTCTGTGTCACATGATTTTCAAACAGCATTGCACAGTGGTTGGAAGAAAGCCTACAAACATTTAAAATATAACTGCATGTTAGTGGGTTATTTTAAAATGCTTCAATTGCAACACGATACGGCACCAAATGGCAGGACAGCTGATGAATGTGAAAAGACATGAAAAAGCAGCCATGGCCTAAATGATTTACTATCCTATCATCTTTCTAAAAGCACTGAGAAAAGTTACAAAAACCACAGATGAAGATAGCAAGTGTCCCAGGAGAGGCTTGAAATGCAGCACCTCCCAGTCTATGGCAGTACTACTAGACTAACCTGTTCAGTATCTTGCTTTATCCTACTGGGTGCCACAAGAATTTTGTGTGAGGTGAGAAACTAGAACTCAGGTGTTACATGTAGCACTTTTGCACAACAGCTCTCACCTTCAGAGAGAGATCCCTCTCTTTGTTCTCCTCGTACAGATCGCGCATGTCTATCAGCTTGTTCTCCAGCTTCTCCATGGACCACACCTGACTCGCCTGACCTTTACGTTTCACCAGTATTGCAGGTTCGCTCACAAATGCTCCACGCTGAAATACAAAAATTATCATAATTATTGATCAAGTCAAGGATGATGAGATGGTCAGGGCATGTAACAAGAACGGGGGTGAAGGGGAATGCATATAGGATATTGGTGGGAAAGCCAGAAGGAAAGAGACCACTAAGAAGACCATGATGTAAGTGGGTGAGTGGCCACATCATAGCTCAAGTGGTTAGTCGCTGGCTTCCCACCGGGCGGCCTGGGTTCGATCCCGGGTCTGGTCAAGTGGGATTTGTGTTGGACAAAGTGGCACTGGGGCAGGTTTTCTCCGAGTACTTCGGTTTCCCCTGCCAATCTTCATTCCACCAATTGCTCCACAATCACCCTCACCTATCATCTGAGGCTGGTACAACAGGCCAGAAGTGGCCGCGGTACAAGGGACTTACTCCCACCCCACTAGCTATAAAAAAAGAAAGTGGGTGGGTAATATTAAAACGGATCTTAGAGTGATAGGATGGGATGGTATGGATTGGATTGATCTCTCAGGATAGGGACCAGTGGAGGGCTCTTGTGAACATGATAATGAACCTTCGGGTTCTATAAAATGCTGGGAAGTTCTTCAGTATCTGAACAATTGGCAGCTTCTCAGGAAGTGCTGAGCTCCATGAGTGAGAACCCTACACTAAGCTGCCACTCTTTAGCTAGCAACTAACTGATGGGACCTAGCTTTCAAGGCATTACATAAAGTACATGGCTCCAGATCAAAAATCTTTCAACACTCACTTTGCGATTGGGACTCAGGTTAGCAGGAGGTATCTGAAGTGTCACACTGAATGTTGTCTGTCTTCCCATTTCTTCAGCCAGAAAGTTCGCCTCCTTTACTAAAGCATTTGCTCGAAGAATATCAGCTTTCAACTGACCCAAACTCCTCTTAAACATCTCATCTCTGAAAAGCAAATACATTTGCAATTACAGCAAAATCCAAACAGCCCAACTGAAAATTCTTCCAATTTTCAAAAAATTACCTTATTCCTTTAAACCGCAAATGATCTGATCTGCTCAACATTTCTAGCAATTAAATATATAGAGCGAAACAAAATGTATGCTTCTTGCGGTAATCCACCCACCTCTCCTGAGCCCATTTCTCCACTCTCATCTGCGTGGTAGGGGTACAAGGCGTGATCTTTCCCAGTCGAAATGGATCAAATGGTACATAGGGCGAGTACGGTGTGGAAGGTGACAGAATATTGCGCAGCTGCTGGAACTGCCGCTCATATTCCTGGCGCTGTTTCTCTAGTGCAACTGTCAACACAGTGAACTTATATAAATATGTATATCTACACTGCTCTGCAATCTCTGTGCTAGAACAGCAAATACGATTTACATACACATAAGAAAGACAATCAGAGTGATTCCCACATCATATTTTGTGAGGGGATCCTGGGCTTGTGTGGATAAATTACTCTGTTTACGATTTGAGGTTTTCACAGAGGTGACTAATAAGAATGCCATCTTCTGGGACGTGGCTCCATGTAGATCTAGTGTAAACCGATGATTCGGAGGAATGTATCGTCTCCATCTTCAGGGTAGAAAAATCCACAGGCAGTGTTCTGTTTCAGTTTATCACATCTATTCTGTACTGATAATATTTTGACATGGATTGTGTGAGGTGCAGTAATACTACACGAAGGTGTAGACTACTTATGCAGGTTATTTGTGGGAGATGGCATTTCATTTCAGCTTCAATTAATCACTTGCTAACATGAAGGACTAGAAAGAAATATGGGCAAAGCATGAGAGGTTAACGGTAAAAAAACTTACACACCAAACGGTGAGGCTTTCTGTTCAGTTCTCAACATGTATTACACTAATTTATTTTCAATTAAGTTAATGGCTGAGCATTTATGTAACTTCCACTCAACCAACAACAGTTCAACTCATGACATACCTTGCTTGTCTTCCTCATGCTGTTTCTCAAGTCGAGCAATCGCTGTCTGTATTGGGTCGTTACTCAGTTCATTTAGCATCAGCTCCTCACGAGCAAAGTTATAATCAATCGTCTGTGCTGGAGTCTGTGGTTCAGATGCCATCGCTGTCACAAAATTAAGTGTAATATTAATATGACATCAGCAAAAAATGAACTTTTCAAAGAAAACAGATGAAAACCCCACATGAAGGAGAAAAGGAAATCAAAAAGTAGAGACAGAATTTAAAGCTAAATTATCTTTTAAGATAAATTAATATGAGAATAGGAAAGTACAGATACATTTTAAGACTGAAAAAAGACAGAACCCCTAGGAAGGTTCTACATATGAAACTGAAAGGAAAAGGTCTAAGAGGAAGACCAATGTCAAGAAGGGAAGGAAGAGCATGAAGACTAACTGAGGACAACAAGGATCTTTGAGAAGACAGGGAAATCCCCATTTAAGCTTTTCTTGGACAGTAATGACTGAGAACTTGAAACTGATGCAATTGTTAAATGGCAGAAATTGAACACACCGAGATTACTTATTTGGGATACTGAAATTGGGTGTTACATGAGGGAAAAATTTATGTTGAAGAAAAATAAATGGAGATTCCAATGCAGATGGGGAGGCCCGGTCGTTAAGACGTCCCACATAAAAGGGGAAATGAAGGAGAAGGAGAAAGAATGGGGAGAGAGAGAAGATTAATAAGACAATATACTAGAACTAATACAGAACTGACTATTCTGAAATGTGGTCTCTCAGTCTGCAGAAAGAATCCATATTGGCAGTGCATATAGAAAGATAGGTTTTGGAAAATATTTGGGCCCCAAGACATGATTGGTTGGTGTATTTGGTATCTACAGCTATTTTGTGTCCATCTGTTTTCCTCACATTTAAGAACAGTACATAAAGTGTAGTACTAGAAGTGATGTTCTGTCCAATCACACTTAATTAACTCACTGGCATGCAAATATGGATTTTTTTGGCTTAATATTTTGACACTCACTTGTACTACTTATTCCTAAAATACTGTTAATCTATTAACTGTTTTATTACAAAATGATATACATGTAGAAACAAAAATACGGTCATGGGAGCTGAGTGGTCTAAGGCATGCACTGTCTTCGCTTGCTCGGAAACCAGGATGTTGGGTTCGAATCCCACTCAGGACATGGATGTTTAGTTTGTGCGTGTGCAGAAGCCTTGCAACGAGCTGATCACCTGCCCAAGGAGTCCTAGCGAATGTGTAAGATCTCGAAAAACCGAAGTGAACGGAGAAGTTCATGGAGGTAGGCCTAGGCCCACTGGGGCTGTAGTGCCAAGGGGGGGAAAAAAAAATAAAAAACATAAAAAAGGTAAAGTTATCCCTGTGATTAACCAATTAAGCACCACACCATAAAGATGCATAGGGGAGTAGAGACGTAGCTCCATCATTCTTGACCTCAGAACTAGATGGGGTGATTGGTCAGCTTCATGCCCAAGCCACTTTACAACCCCCTCATGCCCCAGGAAAGATAAAATGATATATGTACAAAGGAAAACAGAACAAAGTACGGTGAATAATATGATCACAGTCTATACACACATGCAAATGTGTGCACTTATTTCACACAAAATAAATCATGACTGAGTTTGTTCTTACATCTTAACTATTCCTTAGTGTGTGTCTCCATATGGAAGAGGTTCATTACCAGCTACACAAACACTAACAGTTCAGTGGCTATTCTGATATATTGTGCTACCTGCTGATTTGGGACAATTGACTCTGAAGAAGTGATGATTTCCCCACATTATCCTGTCTCCATGATGCAGCGGAATCCTCTCGGTCACGGGCAGACCGTTAACGTATGACCGAGCATTTGAGAGGGGCTCCATGAACAGTCCGCCATCCTCTATAGTTACAACACAATGTTCTGGCTGAATTCCAAGCCCAGAGAGCTGAATATCCTGTTCCATAGGTGCTTCTCGCCCGCCAACCAAAGTTCGTTCCTGAACAAACACGAAACAAAGAAGTGACTGAAATATTAAACGTTTCTTGTTGGTTGGTTAATATTCTTCTTTCAGAGTCTAGACTGTACTGATTAACTGTATAAAAAGGAAGACAGTATTATCAATGAATATCAGAAACACCAATTATTACAATAACAAAACTGAACAAACAAAATACATTTATCTCCTACACATACTGTGCATATATTTAACAACTGTTTCATCACTGAACAAGTGAATGAACTGATAGAAACTGTTCCAAAACCAAAACTGTGATTCT
Organism: Cryptotermes secundus; assembly: GCF_002891405.2. Taxonomy (NCBI): domain Eukaryota; kingdom Metazoa; phylum Arthropoda; class Insecta; order Blattodea; family Kalotermitidae; genus Cryptotermes; species Cryptotermes secundus. The sequence goes on from NW_019731616.1 coordinate 159,064, forward strand.
GATTGCTCTGCAGCTGAAGTTATCATCTTTGAGAACAAAATGGCAGACTTCTGTGTACTATTCAACTGCAGAATATACAATATGAGAACTATGTTACGTACCTTAAGATAGTACACTAGTAGTTCATTGAGAGAGGGATCAGCATTGAGGTTAACCAGATAATACTTGTTCTTCTCCACTTTTATGCCGGACGCCTGCACGCTGATTCCCATCTTCTCAAGCGCCTGCTGTCTCTCGTGCTGCAGCCGTTCTGCACAAGCAACACAACGTCACATCCATCCCTCCAGTGTTACACACATCTGATGAGGCTGCTATCAGAGTACATCTGGTTCCTTTGCCCTTTTATTAATGTACAAGGTATTGAATGAATGAATAAGGAATAGGCCTTGACTGGTCCTTGCACCGCGACCAAAGCTACCTACTGTGCAGCCGTCTCTGTTTAGCCGTTCAATGATCCTCCACTTCAAACGAACTATAATATCTTACTTCAAGGGGTAGTCTCTCTTTAATTTTATTATGGTCTGCTACTAGGAGTGAAAGTTTAATTGTAGCATTGAAATATGCAAAATAAATGAAATGTTACACATTTTTCTTTTTCAATTGCATGCTACACACAGAAGTAAACGTTGGAATGCAGCTGATATGGGAGACAGTCTCCAATGTGATGGATAATGTCCCCACAGTGATATGGACAATCACTTGAGAAGACACCACTGATCTGTCATGATGTAACCTTCAATGCATGTATAGCTGCATCTTCAGTAATTAAACGCGTTACAATATTTTACAAGTGACATGGGTTAGACTGAATTATGCATCAGCTGTAATTTGACCAACCCTGTTCTAAGGCTGCGCCATAGCTCAAGCGGTTAGTCGCTGGCTTCCCACCACGTCGGCCTGGGTTCGATCTCGGGTCTGATCAAGTGGGATTTGTGGTGGACAAAGTGGCGCTGGGGCAGGTTTTCTCAGAGTACTTCGGTTTCCCCTGCCAATCTTCATTCCACCAACTGCTCCTCAATCACCCTCACCTATCATCTGGGGCTGGTACAATAGGCCAGAAGTGGCCGCAGTGCAAGGGACTTAGTCCCACCCCACTAGCAATAAAAAAGAAATCCTGTTCTACAGTAAAGTAGTCTCTGTTCTTACTTATATAAGCATCATGCCACAAAGAGAGACGAGGGAGTGAATGCATAGTTCTTCATATTCTTAAAGTCAGCATTTGACAGAGATGAGCAGTCTAATTCACATCTCAGCCACTCTATCCCCTTGGAAAGAGTCCCCAGTCCATACTGGAGGGTCAGTCGTCTCCGGAGTTGGTGCAGACACACTGACAAAGAGGAAAATTCCTGCCCCTAATATCAACTGAATCCAAGTTATCTAACCTGTAGCACAGTTACTATACTGGCTGAGCTACTGGTGAGTGTAGTAACTCTTCACTCACGTCAAGCAACTCACCTGTTTTCTCGAGCTTCTCCTCCCAGGTCTGCGACATCTCTTTCATGAGCTTCTCACTCTCACTAAGCTTCTCCGTAAGATCCACCCGTTGCTGCAACACATCGTCAAATTTGCCCAATATTACACACTGCTCAATTATGCAAGGAAAATCTACTGGTCCTGGGGGTAAAACATATGGCCAAGCTGGCATAATGTTACATTTTATGCTCTTTATTTTTGTTATGTTAGGTTATCTTTTATACCATGGCATAACGGAATAGCTTAACAAGAGAAGTTGTCCAGCACTAGGCAAGAACTGCTGAACATGAGCCTGCTTCAACAAATATGCGGGCCATCGCTAGGTAACCGCCCCTCTTGACAAGTCACACAACAATACAGAAGCTGCTGGAGGCAGTTTTTTCTGTGCTGTCCATTTCAAGGTTATATAACAAGCCAGTGAGCCAGTTGCTATCCAGCAAGGATGTGAGTACAGAAGCGGAAGAATCTCCATTATTGGGAGCAGTTACCAAGCAATGACCAGTGAAGACTACATCAGACTGAGACTTAGTGTATGCTGTAGTGATCTGTAAAGTGTGTAAATCAGTGAGGCTGTTAGAGTTACTTGTAGTTACAAGTTATACATGTTCAATAAATCCAATTACCAATCCAAACCCCATATACAGTCACTAACATGTGCCAGTACCTTTCATGTTTCCTTGGGTCTGTGTTACTCTTGCCACTGGATTCTGCATTACCACAGTGATTCCCATCATGATATCTTTGTCCCAGGCCACTGTGATGGGAATATGTTAGAAAAGATACCATACAGAATGAAAGGAAAACATGGGAGAAAATTGAAGACAAGCTATGGTAAGATAGAAAATGATGGAGAGCCTCGGCTGATAGCAAATTCTCACAAAAGTGGGAAAAGTCGATAGAAGAAGATGCACACAAACAAGCTAAAGTAACCTAGAGCACTAAGCGACCTCTGTAGTCTAGGGGTAACGTTCCCACCTCATGACTCAAGGTACGCGGGTTCAAACCTGGCGGAGGTCGTGGAATTTTTAAGGGCAGAAAAATTCAGGGAGCAAGTCCTCCAGGAGGGACTTTAAGCCGTGGGTCCCGTGTCGTAGATTTACAGCACGTAAAAGATCCTCATGTCTCTAGGAGAGTTCTGAGCAAAATTAGGCAAAAAGTTTCCCTCCCAAGTAGTTTCCAATGCCTCCGGTAGATGGGGAAGTATCGGGTACCGCTGGCTGAACGGGGCTGATAGCGAGCACCAGTACCGGCAGGGTATGGCGACTGGTAGAATATCAAAGGGGGACGTACAANAACCTTCGGACGCTGTCGCATTTTTAAGCATCTCTTTCAGAGCTTCAACTTCTTGTCTCAATTCTCTGATAATTCTTGCGTTCGGATCTTCATTAACAACTGCGTGGTTGACAATACGTTTGGCTCTGTCTGCATACCGTAATGTGGATAAAGTTTCTTCATAGTTGTCTGCGGCAGGAGAAATTGTTGCTACCATCACAGTCTTGCTGTTGCCTCCAAGGTTATCCTTAATAACACAAATCTAACAATCAGACATGTGCATGGTGTGAAAATTAAAAATACAAATAGGAAGGAATATCCTTGCACATATATTTAGATATTCAGCTGTGCTTCCTGTTTCTTTGTGCTGGTTTCATGCTTAGCTTAGTCATTTACTCTGATTATGGCAGACGGTATGTTGCTCCTAACACTGAGCTTTCTCTGAACCACATGGAGTTACAACCCAGAAGACTGCACCCTTCAGGACTTAACTAATGCCGCCCTCAACTAAATAAATGGACATCCTTCAGAAGCCAGTATTTGCTCTGCTATTCAAAATATTCCTCACCTTCTCCGGAATCTGAAGATTTAACACCGTGTACCAGATTTCAGATCGTTGTATAGTGTCATGTAGATATTATGTCAGATTATATATATATGGATATAAAAAGCAAACTCTGTGGCTTTCAGTTTGCAAACAAACTATACTGGCCGAGCAACTGCTACTTGTCGGCGAAGTTAGTGGCAACGTTTTGCGGACAGAGAGTGTCGCGTGGTCAGTGCAACAGAGTTCCATGGATATTAATCTTGGGTTTCTAGACTGGAGCTGCTATTTTTCCATCCAAGCAGCTCCTCAATTATCCTCACGAGGCTGAGTGGACCCCATTCCAGACTGACTACTTCTCAGAAAGCGCCGGGAATCGAACCCGGGGCCTCAGGATCTGTAGCCAGGAACTCTGACCACTAGACCACAGAGGCGGTCATCAGATTACAAGTTACTGACATATACATACACACATGTCTCAACAATTTTACATGTAAAGACCAGGAAAGTGCATTATTAATCAATGGATAAAAATGAAATGTTTCTCTTTCAGTTGGAAAGGCATTTATACTTCAGTCAGGCCACTCTGGCCCATTAATGGCCTGAAGGAGGAAGTAAAAATGTAAAATACTGTAACGTGTTTGCCTTACTGAAGACGCCGTTGAGATCGTTAATTGGTTTATTCAACAATCTACAACTATCGGCTACAATTAATTATCACACAGTTGCGGGGTTTCACACTTTATAACCCTAATCGCATTAATCTGTTAACACTGTTGCGGGGTTTCACTACTTATAACCCTATGCGCAAATCAGTTCACTCTGTCTTCAGTAGTATACACGTTGACAGTANAAGCTACTTCATTTCAGGTATGATTAAAGCAGAGTTATATTGCAGAGACGGAGCATGAAATCACATCCACTCTGTAACTTCTACAGTAAACTCCCAGTACGATGTTTCGTCAAAACCCATTATGTATGTCTGCAGATCAAACATGTGGACACATATGCACTCTAACCTAGCATGCTGGCTCAAGTGGTAATGATTCTAACTACAATTCTGGAGGTGATGGTTCGAATGTTGGTACACTGACTATCAAGGATGAGGGTTTTCATGGTATTCCTGTCTCTCCAGGCAAATACTAGGATTGTACCTCAAATCAAGTCACAATAGTTTCCTTCTACATCCTTTCCAATTCATTATATAATCTTATCTCTCAACAACAGTCATTAATTAAAGCACAGATAAAATATATTTTTGCACTATACGCAATGAACACGTTAAAATTTCTGGTGGTAAAGTACGATGTGCTTACCTTGAGAAGCCAAGTAAGTACAGAGTCTCGGTATGGTACAAATTTGTCCTTATTCTTTCCACCTGATGACTGATCAGCCAACTTCGATATGACAAGGCCAAGTGTGGTTAAGGACCTGCATGAAGGCACAGAATTAGCAGACTTCCTCTTCTGTTACACACAATGCAATTCAAAAAATTATAATATTACAAGGCAGGACATTGAAGTTTTGTATCAGATACATTACCAAGGATGTAACTGATACACTGAGGAAATGAGAGCAATTATAGCTGTCAACTTATTACACTGCAATAAAATAAACTTTCAAACAGAAACATAAAAGAGTTTTTAAACTTCTTTTCAGTTAATTTGATTTGTTTAACTTTTTTAACTTTTTCATTCTTTTCAGTCATCACCATATTACTTTAGGTGTGTGAAATATTCAGTTCTCTTTCACGCCAGGAGGACTGCCTGAACACCAAGATCAAAGATTTCAATCCTGCTCCATGAACAAATGTCCAAAATGAACGGTATAACAGTTCAGTGCATTACAGATATGTCAATAAAAATTGTAGGCATTGAAACTAAGGGGATAACAAGAACTTCAAGTCACAAAACACTCTTGGTAAAGCAATTATCTCATAAGTCAAAATATACCGGACTGGGTGAAAATCCATTTTGGAAAATTTGTCCCTAGATAAATAAAAATACTTTGATGCCTATTTCATGGTACTCAAATATGATTCCTTCCTTGATTTTGTTAAAAAGAAAATCCGCTAATCACCCCAATATAAGAAGAAGACCCTTGCTATTACTATTCCTTATATATACATGTAAAAGCTATCCCTGTTAACTGGCTGTGGAGGCCCATAGGGTTACGAGAAGTCAAGGCTCCCATATCTTCTAGACAAACGGCTCACAGATTGCGGTAAGGTTGACAGCCTTATGTACCGGTCGGCCTTTACTCCCAGGAAGATTCCTGGTACTCATTTCTGTTAGAGGCTGAGTCGACCCCAGGGCCATAGAGTGGCTGGAAGGATTAGGTCAATTGAAAAAATCCAATGACCTCATTGGGAATCAAACCCACACCCTTCCAGCTTGTAGCATAGTGCCTCAACCGACTATGCTATCGCGTGCCCCTCCCCCCTTATATAGATATATACACATATATGTACTGTCTCAAGTTCATGCATTTGTAAACTGCTGCCCTTAAATTTGTGAAAAGTTCATTTCCATTTAACAAATTTCTGCTTAACAAATAAATATCATGGAATGCAAGCAGTAATTATTGTTTTTTCATTTCATTTATTTACATGTCAAAAATCCTTTACAAGTTCGTAAGACTCAGGATATAGACAATAGTCCAATATAACAATTAAATATAATAATTACAAAAAATATAATACATGTTAAAATATTTATGTAAACATAATTTTAAAATTATAAAACTTGTAATTTAACTTTTCATTAATTAAGTATTTAATCCCAATAAAATCAATTATCAATCTTCTTAACTGTGTAATCAAAAAATTCATCAATACCATAAAATGAATGTAAATGGAGAAATTGTAATAGTGTAAAAGTGTAATTGTGTCAGTAAACATCATTAATTTCACAAAAGATGGCACAATTGCTTCTGGGTCATCCTACATAAGAATGTGCATACCCCACTCACATTTTTCCTTACAGCGACCACAAATAAATATCTGAGTATGTGTGGATAAGAATGGAAATCATGTTCATGGAAGCAGAACTTCAGTTTTGGCATGCGGCTTTAAAAGTTTTGCCATTCCTGATACAAAAGCCTTTTGTTAGTTACTTCATAGCACCATCAGTATGTCAGATTATACAACATATAACAACTGATGAATGATGAATTGAAAGGAATCAGGAAGGAAGGAGCTATGACCAAATCCAGGTACCATCCTGGCATAGTCCAGTAGCGACTGGCGAAAGCCATGAAACCTGCAGTAATCTACGATATGGGGTGTGCAGAAGCTATAATGGATGAGGTGACTAATATGGTGAAATTTTGCTGCCTATTTGTCTTGTAAATTACCAAGGCTTGTGGTTCTTTTACACTTAGATGAGTCAAGAAAGCTTGTCAGTAAACTGAGTGGCTGAGGAGACAACCAGGGCTCAGTTTCCAGTAGTGGCAGGAATTTTTATCTTTATCACCTCAACAAAGTCTGAGCCTTATCCATTAAATAAAAGTAGGCTCTTCTCTGACAGAAAGAATGCCTGGAGTGTCAAGCTGAGGTCAATATCTCCACGCATCCGCACACCCCAATGACATCTATCAGTTTTTTTACTCAAAGTAAAAGACACATCTGTTTCTAACACACTCACTTGTTAATATTTGAGCCCTCTTTGAGCCTGTCTCCAACAGCACCTGTCTTGACGGCTCGTTCGCTTCCAGCAAGATCAACAAGAGACATACGACTCACTTTCTCTCCTGAAACACCTGACTTCGTATCTGTCAAAGTCTGTGTCAGCACAACTGAAAATACTGCATGAGACCGTGACGATTCGCTGTTCATGTTGGTCGCTGCCACAGTTCTGGACTTATTGCCTTCGGCCATCAGGTTGTCAATATCCTGAGTAACAAAGATAAGATGATATTATTAATATATCTCTCGTAAATATCACGCAAATAGTGCACAATGCGATAATATGATGCATGTTTATGGAGGAATAGAAGTGCATGTGACAAATGTTTATCTATATAACCTTTAGCATAAGTTTAATTTAAACACGCGTTAAAAAGCCTAACTAATTCCATGGATATATTGAATTCAGTGAGAATGTTTTACAATATTTCTCTCTTCAGGATGAGTCAGAGGCTCACATGAAGTCCATAATAGCAAATGTACTGTCCTAATGCACTCCCATTTTTTTTCCAGCATCTCATAAACGCAGAATATCCAATAAAGTACACCTGTGGTTGTTTACAACAAAATTCACACTGACACATGCCAATAATTTAATCTCAGGAGAACCATGATAATTAGTTTTTTTATTGCTAGTGGAGTGAGAATAAGTCCCTTGTACTGCGGCCACTTCTGGAGTAGTGTGTCAGCCGCAGATGACAGGGGAGGGTGATTGTGGAACAATTGGTGGAATGAAGATTGGCATGGGAAACCGAAGTACTCAGAGAAAACCTGCCCCAGTGCCACTTTGTCCACCACAAATCCCACTTCACCAGACCCGGGATCAAGCCCGGGCCACCGCGGTGGGAAGCCAGCGACTAACCACTTGAGTTATGGCGAGGTAAAACCATGGATAAACTTTTGTATGTAATTTACAAGTGATAATTATTACTAGCAGTTGTACTGCCTTACTTACAAACAGATACACTAACAGATTCCTCCCACTGTTGTTTAAATTCTTTCTCATCCCAAAGAATATATATAAATGAAGCTCACATTGTAATTTTTCTGCCTCCAGCTTCAATCAGTTCTCCCAAATTCATCCAATATCTGAATATAACCTCCATTTTTTAATATTCCAACACTTAAAGGGGGTAGGGGGACTTCAATTTTTTTGTTTTCCATTTCTGCATGCCTGTACAGTCAAAATCACATACCTCTTACTAGACACAAACCATCATATTGCAGCTTATTGTTCTTGAGAATACAACATTGAGTTATACCTGAAATGATGTAACAGCCAGCTGTGACAGTCCATCTACATAAGGGCCTAGCACATTGTGTTCTCGTACCTTCAGCGACTGCTTGTTTGTTTTGGGGTCCAGTAAATCGTGCACCTAAAAGTGGAAACATACAAGACACTGAAGAATTCTCACTTTAATCAGCAAAATAAGTTCTCCTAAAAGCATACACAAAATTAGGAACTTCAAAGCCTACTGCATTAAGCTGACAAGAGAGCCTCTACTACCCAGCTTAAAGTAGTGCTTCTTTGCAATCACAGAAAACGTATGTTGCAAATACTATATGTAATATGAGATATCAGCGATGAAACTGCCTATGTCACAACCCAGAAGATTGCAATTTAATTTTAATGGCCATGGAAACCTCAAATCTCATACATGTTCACTAAATTTACATACTTATCAAAAACGTATTTTTTTGACACATGCAGAAAGAAGGAATGTGTGTTAAAAATGGGAAACCTCGGCATTGCGTGACCATGTGTGACGGCTACAAATGCAAAGAGGTCTTCCCAAGTGATCTGACATTTTGAAAACAGATTTTTACTAAGTCCTCACACACTACACAACACGGCAACACATCAGTCCATTCTGATGCTGTAAAAACAACTAAGGACAATTCTGAATCAAGTTTTACCTTTTCATTATATATTTCCATATAACTGACTTCCACTTTGTAGGTGAGCTCCAAACTCTGCTGCTTAGCTATCAGGTCAAAGAGGGAGTCACATAGCCGAGGAATAATGCCCTTGTTATCTTGACCGCCCATCATGGTGTAAGATTTTCCTGAACCTGTAACAAACGATATCACAAACTCAGATTAATGTGTTATGTGCAGTAAAGGTAAAGTTGCTGCTAAACTAAACTGCCTAAGAACACACCATGAAGTGTATGGGGCAGGTACCCAGAGATGAAGCTTCTATATCTCCCAGTTATCAGCATCACATTTCGGCTACTGTAACCTCAGCACAGAAGACTGAATGCAGGAGCCATGCTGAACATGCAAATAGTCATTATCAGTTTAAGCAGAGGGACAATTTAGATTTGTCTTCGGTATATGCAACAGAATCCTACATGAAAAAGTACCACATCCTGACAACAGTTATATGGTGTAGCAACATAAACATGAAATTAACAGGGTCATTTCATTTGAAGGCATCCAGATAGATCGCTTGACCATTTTTAAAAAAAAATTATATTTTGTATACTTATTTCTACATATTTCCATACTTCAAAATTATTCTTAAAAAAAAAAATTTCAAGCCGCAAACCTCCATTTCAGACGAAAACGGGTTTTCTCTCATTATATTTTAAAACTATTTTTGAAGTATGGAAATATGTAGAAATAAGTGTACAAAATATATAATTTTTTAAAAATGGTTGAGCGACCTATCTGGATGACTTCACAATGGAATGACCCAATAAACGAAAAAGTGACTAACTTCATGGGTGCTCTGCAGGCTTCCAAACATGCCTAAAAGGTGGGGAATAAGGTTTTGAATCATGTCCAAAACTCAGCTACAATACTTAGACATCATTTCAGTAGCCATGACTACTGCACATAACTGGCAACTGTGTGTGTGTCACAGACAGAAAGACAGACAGACTGGAAGGATATTAGGCAGGGATGAATGACCTGCAACAGCTCTATGCATAACAAATTTTAAAATATCTGTCAATTACCTCAAAGGCTATCTTGTTGAGATGAAAACATAAACACGACTACACCACAAGCCTACGTTTCCTGCTAAAGCCAGCAATATACGGGCTTTGTTCACGTGAAGGCGGGAAGCATCCTTAGGTATATACAAGCTGTGTGTGATGAATACTGCAATAACAGAGGGAACCGCCTAACACGCACAAATGGGTCTGTCTGTAAGTAATGTTCTGTCTTGGGATGTAAATGGCTCCCATTGAGAGCATAAATTTGGGAGAAATGCCTTTCCAAGCGAGGGCTTAGACCAGGAACCTGGCAACAGTCCAACCTGAGGAAAATGGTTACTGGCTGCAGTAGCGGGAAATGCCATTAAGGAATGTGCTGCATATGGGGTATCTCGCCATTGCAACGTGAGAAGGGCCCACTCCATTAAAACGTTTGGACACATATTCATGTCGACGATAATTCCTAATTATGACGTAATCCATTCGCTGAAATTGACTGTTAGTCTCAAGTAATGAATGAACCAACAGAAAGTTGACTTTTTTCGTTTCATATCTCCTCAAAGCACAAAGAATTACCACGAGCCGGGATAGCTCGGTCGATATACCGAAGGTCTAGGGGCTGGACGGCAGAGGCAAAACATTTTTCTCTATTTCACAGCATCCAGACCGGATCTGTGTCCCACCCTGCCTTATATTCAATGGGTACCAGGGGCTCTTTCCCTGCAAGTAAAGGGGTCGGGCCTGAAGCTGACCACTCACCTACATCTACTGTCCAAGTCAAGAATGGTGGAGCTATACCTCCGCTTTCCCATACATCTTCATGACATAGCGCTTAATTAAGCACGGAGAAAATTTTACTGTATTAGAAATACCGACATTTAGAACTTAAGAATGTATAGTACGTCAGGGTTGAATGGGTACCATTCCTGCTTTGTATTCTGGAGATCCTGGGTTCGTATCTCAGTTATCCTGACTGATGTTCTTCGTATGTTTCCTCAGAACCATCTACCGGCAGAATTAGTACTACGTGCAAACGCGTGTGATGCTATCTGTAGGCTCATTGTGTTACTATAATTTCACGCAGCACCAGAATAATTATATTCTAGAGAGACATAAACAACACCTGTAGCTGAAACAGTGTTTTTAAACAGCCTAAGAATAAAAAATCCGCTGATTAGATCTGAAAATAATACATGAAGGACAAGCCGATCACAGTGGCCGCGCGGTCTAAGATATGTACTGTCTTCGCCCGCTCGAACGCCGGGATCGTGGGTTTGAATCCCACTCGAGGCACAAATGTCAGTATGCGTTTATTCTGTGTTTAGGTAGAGACATTGCGACGGGCTGATTCCCTGTCCAAGGAGTCCTACCGACTGTGTATAGGGTTAAGAAACTGAAAAAGCGGCAAAGATCCAAAGGCTGTAGAGCCACAGAGAGGAAGAGAAAATCATGAAGTTCATGTGGACACTACCTCTTCATTATGGACGCATTTTACGTTCTTTGCGCAAGAGACGCATAAAACTGGATTAGAGGACGCGAGATTTGGGGTTCACACTATTAAGATTACTGTCTCATGGGGCATGACGCCATGTTTTCTGGTAGACCCTTACCTGCAGCCTACATTTTCGGGGGTACCGTGAAGATGAAAGCAGAAGGTTCACCCGAAACGCTGGTAAATACCTTCAAGACGTTACGTCATAGAGATAGTTTAAGGGCAATGAGATGCAAGTTGTCACCGTGCCTACGGATCTGTTGTGCTGTGCAGTGTTCAAGAATGACGCACTCAGCGATGAAGGCTACCAGACGGTGCGGTTTACGTGTTGAGCACGTTATGAAATCACCCGAATAGGGTTAAAGGCTACAGAAGTTCTACCGAATTAAAAACCGCTGCGTCTAAACCGTGTTTTTCCACGTACAACACGAACAACATTCGATTCAATAGGGGCACAGGCCGGTTCAATAACAGCTGCGCCTTTGAGTGCCCACAGCATTGCAAGTCTGCCTGACCAGGACAACTGCGGGAGGCGCAACTTGCAGCACGAAGCGTCCGTGATAAAACAAAGTTAAAACGTAAAGTTGTCCCTGGGCTTAACTAATTAAACGCTACGCCATGTAGGCGTATGAGGGAAGTGGCTGTACAGATTCATATATTGTAGACCTCGGCATTAGTTGAAGGTGAGTGGTCAGTTTCACCCCTCGGCAGCATAACCCCCAAGGAAGGTGCCCCAGGTGCCCATGGGATAGGAGGCTGGGTGAGCCCCAGAGCCGGTCTGGACGACACAGAAGCGACCTTGATATTCGTACCATTTTGTTTGCATTCTGTCCTTTATTTTAGAGTGTTATCAGTACCTAGCTCAGTCGGTATAGCGACTGGCTACGGGCTCGACGATCAAGGATTAGGAGTTCGATTCCCGGTGGGGGCAACAATTTTCACTTCTCCATGCCGTCCAGGCCGGCTCTGGGGCCCACCCAGTCTTCTATCCAATGGGTACCGGGGGCTTTCCCCGGGGGGTAAAGCTGCTGAGGCGTTAAGCTGACCACTCATCTCCAACTAGTGCCGAGGTCAAGAAAACGTGGGTCTATACATCCACTCCCCCACACGCCTTCATGGCGTAGTGCTTAATTAGTTAAGCACAGGGGCAATTTTACTTTCTATCAGTATCTAGACCACGCAGAGTCGAATGGTAGGATGGCTGGATGAATAGTAAAGAATCTGGAAGGAAACGGCTGTAGCCTAATCGGGGAACTATACCGATATTTGTCTGGAGGTACTGAGGAAATCCACAAAAGGCGTCCTATTTCTTAAAAGCAAGGGAACTACGGGGGAGAGCAAGTAAATAGGTCACAAATGGAAGTAAAACAGCTGCAATAGAAGTAATAGGTTTTATATGTGTACCACTAGGTAGCAGCACAGTCCAGCTTCATGCCAGTCTATGTAGCAGACGCGCAAGCGCATGTCCTCAGGTTGGTTTCAGTAGTCAAAATGGCGACCGTGCTTGAGAAGTGTACTACTGAAGAGCAGCGTTCTGTTGTGCGTTTTCTTGCGGGCAGAAGGACTCAATACAAAGGATATTCATAAAGAAATGTTTCATGTTTCCGGTGGGAAGTGTTTGTCGTGTAAGGCGGTTCACAACTACGTGGTAAACGTTTCGCTGATGACGAAGAGGTTGAAAAGGAGGTGCCGAAATGGCCGACACAATTAGTCACAAGACTTCTAAGCTGAAGGTTTCGACGCAATGGTAAAACGATGGGACACGTGCATCACTGTTGGTGGAGGATATGTCGAAAAATAAACGTTTTTTAAGGTTTGGAATGTCACATATTTTACGTTACGGGCGTTACGTAGCAACGGCCGTTGTTTACAGAGTCACTGTTTACCAACAGGTCTATACACCACAATATAAATAAGAGTGCGTGTATGCATGTTTGTTGGTTTGTGCTTTACACCTTTCCAAACCAGTGTAACTATTTCCATCAAATTTCACATAACAGATCACATCTCGGGGGAGGTTTTACACACTTGAAGACCTCAATGCCGGATTTTCACTATAGCGTCCCGGATTCGATTCCAGCTCATGTGGGATTTGTCGTAGATAAAGTTGAACTGGGAAGGGTTTTGTGAAAGTACTTCGGTTTCCCCCGCAATTTATCATTCCACCAACTGCTCTACATTCATTTATCACCTATCACCGACGTTATGGTCTCTCGCTACTGACAGCAGACTGATTGAAGCTAATCATCCATTTCCATCAACTACCGAGATTAAATATTACTGGAGCATAATGCCCCACACGTTTCTATGGCTACTGCTCGCTACCATCCAGCCGTTCAGGCCTAACGTGTGTCCAACACATTTTGAGATTACGCCGTACTTTGGGCCGCAAACTTTAACGGAAGTCCTGTGTGCTCACCGAGATCTTTGGCATGACCATTTGGGCTCCCATCGCAACCTGAAAAGGCAGCAATAGCTCAGTCGGTATAGCGAGGAGCTGGACGACCGGCGTTCGATTCTTCTCTCCTCCACGTCGTCCAGAGAGGCTCAGGGGCACACCCAACCTCCTATCCAATGTTTCGTTTATTGCTAGTGGGGTGGGACTAAGTCCCTTGTACTGCAGCCACTTCTGGCCTATTGTACCAGCCCCAGATGATAGGCGAGGGTGATTGTGGAGCAATTGGTGGAATGAAGATTGGCAGGGGAAACCGAAGTACTCGGAGAAATGGTAACCGAGCGCTCTTTCTTTGGGGTGAATTTTACTGAAAGCGGAAGCCAGTAACCTTCTAACGTCACTGCATAATCGTGACGCACCGTCAAAGATGTTTCACAGTTCACAAAGTGGGGGTTAATGATGGCGTCGTTAAACAAACAACGGGCGTAACATGCGAGGAAACACGGAGATGGGCAGGGTGATATAATGATAATAAAACGGAGGGAACACTGGGTGTGGCCCCCCCCTTCCGCTAAATTAGGCCCGCTCTAACATGACGCCTCCCCCCCCCACAACGAACCGCTTACCGTAACCACACTTCCCATGATTTATGACTGATATATGCGAGCTTCGGGCAGGAGTCCCGGTAGGGGCAAGAATTTTCTCTTCTCCACACTGTCCAGCTACGGACTGGAAGGAGGGATCGGATTCGAGCCCCGGTGGGGGTAAGAATTTTCTCTTCTCCACACTGTCCAGCTACGAACTGGACGACTGCGGGGTCGGAGTTCAAGTCCCGGTAGGGACAAGAATTTTCTCTTCTCCAAGTCGTCCAGACCGGTTCTGGCGCCCACCCAACCTGCTAGTCAATGGGTATCGGGGGCTCTTTCACCAGGGGTAAAGCGGACGGGTCGTGAAGCTGACCACTCACCTCCAGCTAATGCCGAAGTCAAGAAAATGTGGATTTATACATCCACTCCCCCATACGACTTCATGGAGTTGTGCTTAATCGGTTAAGAACAGGGACAATTTTACCTTGTTTATGACTGACATGTAATGGTCATTACAGAGTGCGCTTCCGCGTTTCTCAAAATAAACAAAGACCGTTTCCCTAACAGCATTAGCCGCTCTGTCGCCGAAATTTCGGTATCCATAAATATAAGACAGAAGCCTCCATTTTCTATAAGGTAAAAGGCAAAGTTGTCCCTCTACTTAATTAAGCACCACGACATGAAGACGTATAGGAGAGTGGAGGTATAGCTCCACCATTCTTACCTCGGCACTAGATAAAGGTGAGTCCTGGGTTTCACGTCCCGGCCGCATTACCACCAGTTGGATATGAGGCTCGGTGGGCTTCAGAGTGGAAGAGTGTAAAATATTGCATCTACCGGGAATCGAACCCTTGCCGTCCAGCGTGTAGGTCGTCGCTATACCGACTGAGCTATCCCGGCTCCCAATTCGTCCGATATCGAAACAGAAGGCGGGTTGGCAAGACGGTACTGCTTTAGACCCGTATTCAGAAGGAATTAGTTTGGATCCCTGTCGAAACACGAGCTATTTTGACTGGCATTTCTCGTGAATTTCCTCACTATCTCTAAGAAGATGCTGGGATAGTGCTTCGATACATGAATCATCCCATCATTTGACGCCGAACGGTCTAGCTACTGGGAACGTCGTACAACAACCTACAAAAAAGATAATGACCGGTGAAGATGTTTACTTCAACAAGGAATATAGGGCAAGAGCAGGAGAGGCGTTGGCGTTTCCGAAATGCGAACGCTAGAAACCTTACTCCAATTTAAACACTAACCTCAAGTAACTCGGATTAATTTAATACAACTGGATAACCTAAACTAACATTGCCTTACTCACGCACTCATGGAGCTGAGCACTTCTGGAGGAGCCGCCAATTCAGCAGCTACAAGAAATTCCCAGCATTTTATGGAACCCGAAGGTTCATTACCGTGTTCACAAGAGCTCTCCACTGGTCCCTATCCTAAGCCCGATCAATCCAATCCATATCATCCTCTCTAAGATCCAGTCTAATATTGTCCACCCACCTACACCTTGGTCTTCCCTGTGGTCTCTTTCCTTCTGGCTTTCCCATCAACATCCTATACGCATTCCTCGTCCCCCAATTCGTGCTACATACCCTCCCCACCTCGTCCTCCTTGACTTGATCATTCTAATTATACTTGGAGAAGAGTACAAGTTATGAAGCTCCTCGTTATGCAGTTTTATCCAACCTCCTGTCACTTCATCCCTCTTCGGTCCAAATATTCTCCTCAGCACCCTGTTCTCAAACACCCTCAGTCTGTGTTCCTCACTTAATGTCAGAGACTAAGTTTCACACCCATACATAATTTTTACGTTTTTGGACAGCAGACGAGAAGACAAAAGGCTCTAGAATGAATGGTAGCAAGCATTACCCGAGTTCAGTCTCCTCTTAAATTCCACCTCAATCAGGTTTTGATTTGTTATCGTCGTTCAAACTAACAACAATAATAATAATTAAATTTAAATCAATTGTTTATTTATTTACATGTTGAACTGAAGGGACCAGGGGACAATTACAAAATGACCATGAACAGACACAAAACAAGAACAGAACACACACACACACACACACACACACACATGCACACGTCTCTAAAAACAGCGACGGCTTTCACAGTGAGCGGAGGAGCAAAGGAACAGAGGAAAGTCACGTGTGTTCCGAGCAGGGATTCCAACAAAGGCTGTTTCTAGGACAGATGGGCAAATTTTGGGCCCAGTGTAGACACAAATTACAAACACCAGCCCTAGAGCGTAGCCATGATTATTATTCAAATTTGTATTAAAATAAATAACGTTCATCTCAATCTAGTGCAGAGATTGAGAATGCGTGGAACTACACCTCCACCACAGCTTCATGGCGGTGCTTAATTAAGCAAAAATGAGAAAACTTATACCTTTTTTCTTTACCTTCATTTCGGTTACAGTCAAAAGGGGTGGGGGCTCGCGGTAGGGTAATTGGTTGAGACACTATGCTACAAGCCGGAAGGTCACGGTTTCATTTTCCGATGAGGTGGTTGGATTTTCCAATTTACCTAATCCTTCCAGGCGCACTATAACCCTGTGTTCGACTCAGTCTCTAATAGAAATGAGTACCAGGAAAGTTCCTGGGGGTAAAGGGCGGTCGGTGCGCAAGGCTGACAACCTCACCGCCATCTGTGAGCCGGCTGTCTAGAGAAAATGTGGGAGTCTCGACGTCTCACAACCCTACGGGCCTCTATGGCCTCTTACAGGGATTGCTCTAGCTTTTCTTACGTTTCAGGAATCACAAGCCTGAGTCCCCTGGCGGGAATATGAAGAAACAATTGTTATATGCGGCATCCATGTCCTGGCGTGTACAACAAGCAAGACATAATGGTCTATAGAACAGCAATCGATTTCGTCTCCAAGTAACGCAGTAAAGGCCGATCGCATATGACAAAGCACGTGCAATGTGTCCGGGCCGAATTCCAAGTTGTTCTGACAACTCTCCCTTTAAACATGACACGGACGGAAGGTGCGAACAACGAGGAAACTGAATGTTAATTTACGGTTTTGTTAGTTCCTTTTCTGCTTCAATAGCAGGGAGAAATCCGGAAGCATATCTTTGCAAGTGACGTTCTTTGGCAGGAGTGTTGGTAGCTGCGGGGTTCGAGGAGAGGAACTATTGATTAGGTATGGCAAGGTGGAGGGACCGACAGAAAGTTTCCGAGGTTTGAAGGTTCCCAAGCAATGCCCGCTCGTCCAGTTAAGGCAGGGTGAAGATAGGGTAAAGCGTTGGGAAGCGAAGGCGGTAAAGAAGCCGAAGCGACGAGAAATCAAATACTCTGGATGTTCTTCTCACTCACTCACTCATGGAGCTGAGCCCTTCTTGAAGAGCCGCCAAATCTGCAGCTACTCAAGAATTTCTCAGCATTTTATGGAACCCGAAGGTTCATTACCGTGTTCACAAGAGCCATCCACTGGTCCCTATCCTCAGCCAGATTTACCCAATCCATACCATCTCATCCTATATCTCTGAGATTCATTTTAATATTGTCCACTCACCTACGCCTTGGTCTTCCCAGTGGTCTCTTTCCTTCTGACTTTCCCACCAATATCCTATATGCCAAATGTTCTTCTATACAACATTAAAAGAAAAGTTTATATCTCAAAGAAAATACTGTGTATCCACCATGAAGATCAATCCGCAGATGCTACTTAGATAAATAATCGCTGCTTATTCCGATAATCATATGAAACACATAAATACAACTTGTAAGCAAAACGAAGATATTTTTAACGTTAAAGCAGGCGACAGGAAAGGCTACCTCCAGCACTGTCACTACATTCGTCTGCAATGTGAAACCCCATACGGTCTTGCTTGGATGCGAACTGGGCCCATGATGTTCCAGCAGAATCCACTGTACTGACTGATCTGTTTAGAACAACACTATCTATCTTCTGGGACACAAGGCCGTAAGGTAAAGTTGTCCCTGTGCTTAACTAATTAAGCACTACGCCAGGAAGGCGTATGGGGGAGTGGATGTAGAGATCCACATTTTCTTGACCTAACTGGAGGTGAGTGGTAAGCTTCATTCCCCGACCGCTTTACCCCCGGGGAAAGAGCCCCTGGTACACATTCGAAAGGAGGTTGGGTGGACCCCAGAGCCGGTCTGGACGACATTAAGACGGGAAAATTCTTGACCCCACCGGGACTCGAACTCCGATCCCTCGGCCGTCCAGCCTGTAGCCAGTCGCTATACCGGCTGAGCTATCCCGGCTCATCTATAAGGCTGTGTAGTCTGCTGAAAGTCAACCGACGTTTCGGAAGAACATGTCGCCTCCATCTTCAGGGTATAAGAATAAGTCGAGCAAGAAACCCGCGTGAAGGCAGCCGACATGTAGAAATGTTCAGGTTCACGATTACAAGGACGTGAGTGCCTAACAACTGCTGCTGCCGTGGCGGATTTAAGTTATTAACTATGACGTCATACTACATCCCACGTGCTGCTACCTCGTCGGACTTCTCTCAGGCCCTAAACGCTCTAAACTAATGCTGAGATCGCCAGTCGTTCCTCGCCACAGACAATTAGCAGAAGTTTAGTTTTCAGACGAACTACTTCTGAAACTACAGGAAAACAACAAGTTCTGGGAAGATCTAACAGTCTACTATCCTTTAAGTCAGAGTCAGAGTTACTTTACGACTGGCGGTTTACCGCCAATCAGTTCGTCTTGGCGTCAAGCGCCTTGAGACTCACGACCAGCATTTTTTTTCAACTGAACACTTGTGGTCACAGTCCTTATGTAACATCCTCTCTGACGAGAGGATGGGTCTGTTATTTACAACTGATGCTGGGTCTCGCCAGCGTAGTCATTATCACGTCCGAGTCCCGTGGGACCCATGACCACATTTTACTGCCTCAGATTCAAGACTCCACCAACCTGCAGGGTCAGGTCTCCGTATTTATATCACCTAGGAACAGGGTGGCCCCGTTATACCTCCAGGCACGGGGTCTGCTTTCCGTCGCAGGGCTACGGTGGAGGTATTCGACCCCGCCTCCACATGGCCTCTACATGGACGGCATATAAAACGATGTGTTCAACAATTCTTCTATTGTTGCGTGTGTATTCGTTGCCGGCCGCTGCCTAGCACCGATAGGGGATACATATACACACAGATTGGTGGGAGGGATTTATGGAGTACGCCGCTGAAATGGGCCCATGTGCCATGACACACATACCAAGTTTCGTAAAGATCGGTTAAGGCATTCAAAAGTTGATAAGGGGGGACACACATAGAGACACACAGACAGTAACATCACATAAGCCTCGTTTTAGGAAATTAGGTTAAAAACATACGATTTAAACCATCCGACTGCAACTGAAGAATCCTGGTTCGCTTCCCGGAAGAGACAAGAGATTTCTCTCCTTTTCACAGAACCCGGACTGGTTCTGGGACTCATCCAATGGATACTGGGAATAAAGCGACAGGGGCGTGAAGCTGACCAGTCACCTCCATCCAATTAAGGATGCCACTCTCCCCTACGTCTTCATGGTGCGATACTTAGCTAAAGTTACCTTTCAAACANGGCTCTGGGGTCCACCCAACCTCCTATCCAATGGGTACCGGTGGCTCTTTCCCCGGGGAAAGCTAATGCCGAAGTCAAGAAAATGTGGGTCTATAAATCCACTCCCCCATACGCCTTAATGGCGTAGTGCTTAATTAGTTAAACACAGGGACAACTTTACCTTTTACTCTTTAGGTACGACACTTCGTGGACACCACAGCCGATCCAGACTTGAACTGGGAAACAACTGTCTCTGTTCAGAACTGAACTCCGGACATATACGTAGCCGGCCACTTCACAGATTGATCTCTCTCGCCTCATATTGTGGAATAAAACCTGCATAATTTTATAACCACAAATTTAACGTGCTGGTGGGCCTCGTCAGCACATCGTCGAGATCCATGACCAAGATTTTTGTTCTCTCCTATACATGTGCGTGTTTAGACGTGGAGCATCCTCTTCGACGAAAAGAGGGCTCGGTACTACTCATTCACTTACTGAATTCTAAATTGCTGATGGCCCTCGCCAGCACAGTGATTCTTGGTTCCGGGTCCCATGGTACTCATGATTATATCCTACCGTCTGACGGCTCTGGGAGTCTTCAAACATCTCTCCCGCTCAACTCCATCCACTCTGGCTCGGTGACCCTTTAAAGACTGAACTTTAGTATAATATATAGGAGCTCATTACGTACCTCACAGGAAACACACTATGTCTGCGCTATGACGACCGACCGTTCAGGGATATAATCGCTGTTTCATGTAAGAACGACATGAAATACGTGAATATACTGTGTTGCTAGAATGCAGAGTTTTAGTATGTTAAAGCAAGTGGTACATATTGTAACCATTGGGCTTTAAAGAAATGAAACCGATTCAATCGCAGTATTTATTTGGGGTTTCGTCAGTTATGGGTAACGTGACGTCTTTTATCATGTGCATAGGTTATGTGGCACAAATTGGTAGGATGGCTGTGCATGACAACGTTCTAAAAGCAGACAGAAGCCCTGCATTATTTAAAACACTATACCGCCATCTTACTGCAGAAATTGGAGGAAAACACGAAATGTTATCAGTGAGGATAGCAGGTCTTCTGACATAGGTTCGAACCTAAAACCCACAGGATATGTAAAAGGAATACAAACACCTCGCCCGCCATACTCAGTATACATAAACTTCTAGCAACTCAAAATAGACAAGACCTGTTTTAAAATCGGTACTCTTAAATTTAAACCAACGTGGGTGAGTGGAAAGGGCACGTGGCTCGCATGGAAAAGATACAAGAAGCAAACAAAATTTTGGGTGGTAAAACTTGAAGGGGAAAGACCAATTGGGATACGTGAACAAAAAGTGGCAGGATAAACGGATCTTAACAGAAGCAGGGTTCGGAGAAGTGGAATGGATTAAATTGGCTCAGATTAGGAACCAATATCCTTGGGAACACGTAATGAAATTGAAGGCTCAAAAAAAAAAAAAAGCCTCAGGATTTCATAACTGAGAAACTGTCAGCTTATCAGTGACCGCTCTAGAGATATTGCGTTTTCGGACTTCATACATCGTCCTGGTTTTAAGATAACTAAGAAAAACACGACGTTTCGGAAACTGGATCTGTTTCCGTCCTCAGGTGTGGGAAAACACCTATTCTGTTGGGTCCCTTAGAAAGAGCTAGCCCCAATCACTGAGGAAAACCTCGACTAATATCAGGATTTTCGGCGTTATGGTTGACATTCGAGCCGTGCACCTCAAAAATAAAATGCTATAGGACTGTCGCTACGTGAGCCTGCTCGGTGTGAGTTCAAAATTAATTTTAGAACCCTTCTGCCAAAAAAAAAAAATAACTTATGATCATTGCGAACGTTCTACGTCGACTAAGGCACTCACCAGTCTGGCCATAAGCAAAGATGCAAGCGTTGTAACCCTGGAAGGCATTGTCGAGGATGTCCCGCCCCAAGCAGTCGAATACGATTTCCTGGCTGGCGAACTTCTCTGTCGTCGGCTCCAGTGAAAAGAAGCAGTGATCGAAGGCGAAGGTTTTCGACTGCTTCCTGAAGCATACAGAGAATGAAATTCGTGTGAGGCGCGGCAATTTCCCCTGGGAAAATGTCTCCACACTGGAGTATACAGCAACTAGTAAATTTCGTAGATCAACAGCATTAATAGTTCATTCAACAATGTCTCCATAGCCCCTTGCTGGGCCCTGGCCGGTTTTCTCAGTTTCGTAATCCTATACACAGTAGATGGAACTCCTTGGATGGGGGATCAGGCCGTCGCAAGGCCGTTACCTACAAACAGGACAGCACAAATATAGAATAAACGCACAAAGAAAGCCATGCATCGAGTTTGATTCGAACCCACGACCCCAGCGTTTACTTCATAACACCGAGACTATACCTCATCGAATGGTAAGACGATATTTGACGCTAAATCAGAAAAAATGAAAGGAAGCTGTCGTGGTCTAATTGCAGGTACTATCAGACACGATATCCGGTGTTCCGGATTCGAAGCCAGTACCTCCTGGATACAAGTCTTGAGCGTTACCATTTGGGCTAGTCTGATGGGGTTAGCAGTGATGATTATGGCGGTAGTAATGGTAGTATGAGCATTGTCAGCAGTAGTAGTGCAAGAACTAGATGATACACAAGCTACCGTCTTCTGAGATGTTACGCTGTCTAGCTTGGTGACCGCAACCAACTACCTTAATCTTCTGCCATGAAGATGGAAGCAACGCGTTTCTAGCAGTGCAAGGACGTCACGCCCCAGAAAATGGCAATTATATGGAAGACTATGTTCCAGATAAACCCCGTGATTTGGCGAGAGAGTGCATTATGGGGTTACAGGCGTTAGGAGCACCGCGGCCTCAATAACACCCGTAAAGCGTGAGTATGTTGGAGCTGAATTTATCTCAGCGGTGACTGTGAACAGTTCTTCTTCTTTGATATAACGCCGTGTAGTCCGGTAAAAGTTTTACAACGTCTCGGAGGAACATATCGCCTCCATCTTCAGAATCGAAGAATATTCCAAGAAAGAAATCAGTAACAAGCAGATCTCCGATTCTCAGGCAGAGCCAGTTGGAACAGACTTGCTCGTTTCAACGTTCTGTCCTAGTTCTACATCGAAACTGTCCTTTCCTTATGCGTTTTACTCTGCTACAAGAGCTACAAATCTTCTGGGACGTTTCGGAGGCTCAGCTTGTAGATTCATCCTGCTGGTTTAATGCTTGACTTACTCTTCCGTCCTGAATATGGCGACATGTTCCTCCGAAACGTCAGGTTCTCACCGAACTACACACAGAGGGCAGCATGTTGACAGTCACTGTAGTGTGAACCACAAATCTAGCAGTCTCTAATAGCTGACTCTGTCAGTTCGAGTGGAACAAATGCAAGGCAGTGAGTAGCATGACGTTGCACGTCTGCTGAACTTTCTATTATGGACACGGAAGAATTACCGTAGCATTAGAAAGTATTGTGCATCTCTGTAACAGACATTGAAATTAATTTCCCACTTTACGGATGTTAAAATTGAGAATCTTTATGGCAGGAACGAAAGTAACAGATCAAAATTCGATTCAACAAAAGAGAGAACAATAAATTAGGTCGCTGCTTGCGGACACTGCAATCATAACCATTTGCCTTCTGGTTCTTATATGTAGAAAGATAACTGCAAGATCAGCCATTTGTTTTGTGTGTGAAAACTTGGGTCTTTCGCGTAGAACAGGAGATACGCTGAGCGCCATCTGTGAGCCGACTGTCTAGAAAATGTGGGAGCCTCGACGTCTCACAACCCTACGGACCTTTACGGTGTGTTACAGGGATAGCTTAACGTTAGCTTTTACATATGCCTCTAAGCAGTGACAAGGGATTTCTTTTAAAATTAACGTTTATACAGCTGCAAGACGGGGGGCACGCGGTAGCGTAGTTGGTTGAAGCACTATGTTACAAGCCGGAAGGTCGCGGGTTCAAGTCCCGATGAGGTCATCCTTCCAGCCCCACTATGGCCCTGGGGTCGACTCAGGCTCTAACAGAAGTGAGTACCAGGAATTAATAAAATAATCAATAAGTAAAGCGCGGCCGGTGCGTAAGGCTGACAACCTTACCGCCATCTTTGAGCCGATTGTCTAGAAAATGTGGCATCCTCAATGTCTCACAACCCTATGGGCCTTCACGATCTGTTACAGGGATAGCTTTACTTAGTTTTTACTTACAGCTGCAAGGCGAATCCGACTTAAACATCAATCGGACAAAATTATACCTAAATTAAGTTCCTTTACAATTTTGTGGCTACTGATTAATTCTATGTGTATGTCCACCTGGTGATTATTTAATGACCGAAATATGTATTGGAACTGAGTCCATTCGTCGAAATAAAATGTGCAGTAAAGCGTATCACTTATATTTTTACATTTACCTTCCCTCTGCACTGCAGAAGGAATTATTTCTGTACAGCAGTGCTTGGGGCACAAATATCCAGGTGGAAGCGACCTACTCTGAGGGAAACGCAAAGTTTTCAGCTAGTACTTAAAATAATAGTTGTGCCGGTGCACGGGTTTGGCAACTCAGCATGACTTAACATACCTGCTTTCGGAAAATGTAGCTCCAACAGGCGAAACGTTTCGCAAATTACTTCCTAACGGTGCAAGAACATTTTATAGCTTACTGTAAGTGCAGAGAGGCTGTAAAGCTATTTAGGTCCCTGCTGTCACCGTACAGGCTGATAGGGACCTGCAACAGTGTGCAGAACTGGACTTTTCGTGACTGTACAGGAACATTCTATAGCTTACTGCAGGGGCAGAGAGGCTGTAAAGCTATTTAGGTCCCTGCTGTCACCGTACAGGCTGATAGGGACCTGCAACAGTGTGCAGAACTGGACTTTTCGTGACTGTACAGGAACATTCTATAGCTTACTGCAGGGGCAGAGAGGCTGTAAAGCTATTTAGGTCCCTGCTGTCACCGTACAGGCTGATAGGGACCTGCAACAGTGTGCAGAACTGGACTTTTCGTGACTGTACAGGAACATTCTATAGCTTACTGCAGGGGCAGAGAGGCTGTAAAGCTATTTAGGTCCCTGCTGTCACCGTACAGGCTGATAGGGACCTGCAACAGTGTGCAGAACTGGACTTTTCGTGACTGTACAGGAACATTCTATAGCTTACTGCAGGGGCAGAGAGGCTGTAAAGCTATTTAGGTCCCTGCTGTCACCGTACAGCCTGATAGGGACCTGCAACAGTGTGCAGAACTTTCCATGACTGTACAGGAACATTCTATAGCTTACTGCAGGTGCAGAGAGGCTGTAAAGCTATTTAGGTTCCTTATGTCGCCGTACAGCCTGATAGAGAACAGCAACGATTGTAGAACTACACTTCTCGATGACCGGAAGAGGTGGGGGTCGCGTAAATTACGTGTTACTTTATGGCAATGGGGTATCACAAATTTGAGATGCTCTGAATACTGAATAACAGCTTCTCATTTCAGGGTTCTTGGAAGAAATGAACACGGTAACTGTGAAATCAATGAATCTGCATGAGGAGAAGTTCTTATGAATAAAAGATGAACACCGCCCGCGCCTGCTTCGCACCAGAGATGGACGGAGACCTTGGAGTTTCCACAGCAGAAACTGTATTCCTCTGTGGTGCTGATACCCGCCCGACTCAGGATCGAATACGATCGATATGATGAAGTGCATGCGACCTATTTGAAGGCACAATGCGATGCTCTGAGAGCTTGCCGCTAATCGTTCTGTGGCCCAGGCGGGATGGGTGACGCACACGACTGAACGACATGCTCGAACCTCCGAGACGAAAGCTCTGTATTATCCCTTGAGCCTCAGGAGACAAGCTGCGGGACTAACTAATCGCCTGCTTTCCTTATCCGACGCGGACCGCTCTGAAAACGAAAAAATATGGAGGGGGCATACAGATACACATGCAACAAGGTTATCTCATGTGCATTTTTCATACGACACGGATCACATATAAAACGAACATATTAATGTGGAGAGGACACAGAGAGCTATGTGATCCTATAAGCCTATTGTTTTTCAAATAAGGAAAGCAAATTAAAATCCTTGGCCAGATTTCCGGTTCCTAAGGGCGGGAGTCATATAACTACATATAAACATAGGTCCAACTATTTTAAGAATATCTTTACTGCTCATTTAGCGCAGTTGGTTAAGGAATTATGCTACAAGACGGAATGTCGCGGGTTTGATTCCCGATGTCATTGAATTTTTCAACTGACCCAATCCTTGCTGCAGCACTATGGCCCTGGGGTCGACTCAGCCTCTAACAGAAATGAGTACCAGGAAT